>NW_006922150.1:1308328-1330297 GCF_000298275.1 Orycteropus afer afer | reverse complement strand
TTAGCCACTATGCTACCAGAGCTCCTCACCAAACAATACTGTTTTAAAAAATGTGAACATGCATGAGCTGGTAAGACTAAATAAAACAGATCCATGGTAGTAGAGGGAATTGACTAATAAAATTCCCAGTATAATGATAATTGTAGCTGCAAAGTCATGGAGACTACAGAGAAGCAGAAAATTGGAAAACAACAAGAAATGTGGCATAATTTACTGAAAAAGGGTATCACTTTTCTATCATGTACCTTCCAATAAGCTCAATGCCGATGTTAGGTGTCCGTTGTTAAAAGGAACCAAGCTTAGATTGAAGGAAAGAAAGTTATTTTTTATTTCATCAGACCAGCAGCTGGGCTGAAACCTAGAAAGGCATCAGCCCTGTGAAGTCGTTTGTCAATGAATTAAGTAGGGTAAAGTGAAGAACTGAGTTGTTGGTTGCTCATTTGCTCACACATTCACCAATCAGGTTCTGGGGACTTGGGTTGCTAGCCAGCTAGGGGTGGAAAGAAGCTGATTGGTGAGTTCATAGAAATTAAGCCGCATCTTACAGAAACACAAGATGTTCTGCAAAGATCTATGTTAAGCCTGCAGTTGGGAAAGGGGCAAAAATAGCAGAATGGAAAAACACTAGGTGTATAGTCTGCTAAAATGGAAAATCCCCAAGTGGATAGTCACTTAAGCAGTAGCAACATATAACAATAGCCTAATAGCTCACACTTTAAAAGACAAAATAGACTATTATAGCTGCCCCACTTCAACTCCTTCAGGGCAAGCACTTTACTGTGCATGGTAGATGACTCTATTTGCAGGGCAAGAGGAAACTCCATAAATAATATTTGCTGAAGAGTGTAATTGAGTCACACTCAATGTGACCCACTTGGCAAAACAAAGTGTTTTTCCCACAAAATCATGTAAAGGATAGACAACAGAAATTAAATACCACATGTATAAATATTCCTGATATTCACAGGCATATTTGCAAGAATTATTCACAGAATAATTCACCAAAGATAAGATTAATTCACAATGAAACAAGAGAATGGAAATGAGTTTTGATTATATTTTGTCACAGAGCACCTGTGAAGTTAAATATTAGGCATGGTTAAATTTGAGTTCCCCACTACACCAATTTACTTTTTATTAGTTAAAAGTACAGAATATCTGAGTCATAGAGGTTAATCTGAAAAATATCCAATAATAAAGATTATTTATTTTTTAAATTTATATTTATAGTTTATCAGAAAGAAGCTAGGGCAGATGCTGTGAAAAAAATAATATGGATAACATAAAAAAATAATATGGATAACATAAAAAAATAAACCAAATTCTGCAGAATAGCTCCTGGAAAAACAGCAGCATTCAGTAAAATCCAGTTCCTTTCCTTCTCTCCACCTCTGATGCAACAACATCCCTCAACTCTCTTTATACAGTATTTAAGTTTTAAAGATAGCTAGAAATCAGATCCCTTGTTTTCCATATTCATATTCAATAGATTAAAATAGAGAAGAATCTCCACTGGAAAAGAAAATTTCAGTTCATAGGTAAAAGATCATATAAACTTTGAGTAAGCATGCATTAATCACAGAGCAGAGCACATTTCTAATCCTGGTAGGGCTTGGTTTACTTATTGCATACAACTAGACTTGAGAGTTATTAATAGAAGAACATGGTTGCCTTAGGCTAAATTCTCTAGGGAAGCAAAACTAATGAAGCTTAAAGCGAGAGAGGGAGAGAGAGATTTGTCTCAGGGAATGGCTCACACAGTTATAGAGGTTGGCAAGTACCTAATTCATGGGTCTAATTTCAAGCTGGAGGTTTTTCCTGACTCACACAGTGCTGAGGCTGACTAATCCAAGATTGGCAGGCAATGTAGCAGGCTGCTGACTTTGGCAGATAAGGAATTTAAGATCCCCAGGTAAAATGGCTCACTGCCTGTGAAGGCAATAATCCCAAGATTGACAGGCAATATGGCAGGCCTCTGGTTCAGCTCCAAAAACCGGATGACTATAAGCTAGATTCAGGAGCCAGATCCTAAGCTAGATGCAGGAACCAGATCTAAGAGAAAGCCTAAGAATTTCCCCAGGATGTCCGTATACACATTGGAAGCAGGCCACATCCCAGAAGAAACTGCCTTTCAAATGATTGACTGCTCATAACAGATCTCATTATGGAGATGATCACCTTATGTAAGATCTCATCATGGGGATCACTACCTCACAACTGCTTAACCCACTTGGAATCATGGTCTAGCCAAGTTGACCTACAACCTTAACTATCACAATGGCATATTAGAATTAATGTTGAAAAAATATAATAATGAGCTGTTCATTACTGCTAATATGGTTAAAATAAATAAATATGTGTGTAGTTTTTGTTTCATTCTCTGCAAATAATCAACTACTTAAATTTGACTTGTTTCAATTAATTTAAAATTACTACAATTAACTCACAGCATGGATGAACTACATAGAGACAATGGAAACTTTACTATGTACTTGACTCACACAAGAATTTTACTTGCCATTTTCATTTAGATCTGTAGAACTAAACTGCAGTTTCCTCTTCTCTGTTACTTTTTTCATTTAGAATGTCAAACGACAGAGATGAGAAAGTTTGCATTTTTAATTAGTCAAAGGTATATTCTCTTTTCATTGTTGTACTTGAGAACAACAACAAAAATATGATTTTTCCAAAGAACTATCAACTATTCTTTGGTCCTAAAAAGTAATTTCCCAAACCAATTTTAAAACCCTCCCAATTACCCAAAGTGAACTCTGATAACCAATCTGTGACCGTCCCATGCTTTTGAAGGTCAACCAATTAGTGACAGCCATAGTCCAGTAACTGAGTACAAAGGTCATACAAAGCCCAACCATCTCACTTGTACAAGTCCACCAGTTCCTGAAATACACATTTCCCAAAACTCAAATATAAGATTTCCAATGCTTTTTGTTCAAGATACTTGTCTTATAAACACAGTTCTCAGTTCCTGAAGAAGCAATAAACAGGTTTTTATTTCAGATGTTCAGTGGCAATCGCCTTCTTCTGCATAGTTGAAGACAACAATCAGAATAAAATGAAATTATATTTCAAGTCATTTGTAAACCATTCCAATATCTTTAAATAAGATATTCATATTCTATTTCGCATTAACAATTTCAGACAGAATCAAAGAAGAATAACTCTCCAGAGGTATATAGCCATTTTATAACTCATACTTGCTTAAACTCCAAATAAAGGATATTTTTGTAGACAATCTGTGAACTAGCATTTACTTAAATTCAAAAGGGATTGCATAATTTAAAAGTTATATATTTTTTTATCATGCTGAAAGTTTTATCTTAAATGAAATCTTTCTGAAAAGAAACAAAAAATAGACTTTTTTTCCCAGAAAGAATTATATGTGGGACTGGTGACTTCTTGGTTTTATCTCTTAACTATACCTGATAAAATGCAAATATCAAAATGACAAATGCTCAATCTCATCTTATTAAGATTATATATGCTTAGCTGCATCTTTTTTTTCTCAAATAATTACAAAATCATTAATCACCTTTCAAACAATTGGAAACAGCAATTTGCCAGATTATTTACTTGATGAATTTATTATATAGAGGCTTTTATAATGGTGAACAGTCCACAATTGGACACAAAAGCAATTATAGACTATCAAAAAATCTTTTCATCATATGATTAAATTGTGGCAGTGGCATTCTGATTTCTGGAGAAAAATCTTCCAATCACAGAAATCTTCTAAATCTCTATATATGTAACTTCTATCACCCACAAACTGAACTTCTACTGATCTTGTACATTAATGTGATAGAAAAAAATGGAGACAAAATGCCTTCTATGAAAGAATAAATTTAAGAATTGAACAGAGATTATTTGAGGTTAGTACCACCCATTCCAGATAAGTCAATCACAGCCTGTCTCAATTAAAGTACTTTTCCTGTAATATAGGGTGTCATATAAAGGACTCAAATATTTGTTATCTCAAAATTCTGAAGGCTTTTTTTTTTTTTTTTAAACTAATTGCAATAGAGTCATGCTTATAGAAGAATTATGATTCATTTATGAAATATTGAACAGGGTTTCTTTTTTTCAAAAATATTGAAAGTCCATTATGATGACTAACTCTGAAGAAAACAGATCTCAGCTCCCACTGGAGCCATTCATTTATTTCCCCTACCCCTCACATGTGACTATTGCCCATAGCTACACTTTAAATCTGGAAAAGCCTCAACAAAGGAAAATCTCCTTCATCATCTGCTTAGTTTGAGGAAATAGAGGAAATAGAGTTTGTAAGAAACAGAAAGCAAGGGCCTGGACTATATTTTTCTGTGAAGAGGGATAAAATTTACAAAAGGAGAAAGTTGGAATATTGTACTAAGGGTACTAGCGAGGGACCAAGGGTTGATTATAAGAGGCTATCCTGTGGATCATAGAAGTCTAATGAAAAATTAATTATGGAGGTAAAACAGAACAGGGCAGCATTTCATTCTGTTGTGCATGAAGTCACCATGAGTTGGGGCTGACACCAAGGTAGCTAACAATAACAACAACAGCAAAATCACATGGAAATCTTGTGTGATACAAACAGTTAATGTGGTTGGCAGTTAGTTGAAAGTTTGAAGATTTGAGTCCACACTGAGTTGACTTGGAAGATAAAACCAAAAACCAAACTCAATGCCATGGAGCTGGATCAGACACATAGTAACCTCTCCTTGGGTTTCTGAGGCAGTATCACTATGGAAGTAGATTGCCCAACCTTCCTTCAGAGGAGTGGCTGGTGGCTTTGAACCACCAGCCTTCTGGTTAGCAGTCAAATGCTTTAGGCACTACACCGCCCTGATGATCTCCTTCTTAAAAACCTGTCATCATAAATCCTATGGAATGCAGCTCAACTCTGACACATGTAGGCTCTCCATTAGTCAGAATAGACTGAATGATAACTTTTTTTTTTTTTTTTTAATAATTTTATGGTATCAGGATAAAGGAGAGTGCCACAGTGGTACAGAGGGTTAAGTGCTCAACTACTAGCCAAAAGGTTGGATGTTTGAACTCACCCAGAAGCACCTGGGAAGACAGACCTGGAGATCTGCTTTCCAAAGGTCATAGCCTTGAAAACCCTATAGAGCAATTCTACTCCGCACACCTGGGGTTGCCATGTGTTAGAGCTGACTGGGTAACAACTAACAATAGTTACAATAGATAAAGTAAAATCTAAAAAGAACATACTGTAAAGTGTTAAAATTGGAGATTACTTTCTCCTCCACACATATTCCTCTAGATAGCTTTTGTTTTAACTAAAATGAGATTGTTAGCTTGAATACAAATTCAAATAGACCTATAACATATTGCTCTCATGACTATGAATTATTGATATCTACTTCTTTTTTGAAGTATGAAATATTTCAAATATTCAGAATGTTACTGTGAATAACAGCAAAAACAATAAACTCACAAGCTGTGCTTATACAAAATTTAAAGTATTGCAGATAGACTTGAAATCAGCAGTCTTACCCTTGCTTACCTTTCTATTCATTTCTCTCTCTCCTCAGAGATATCACCATTCTAAAGAAAGGACATAATGCCAAGTACATGATTTTACATTTTTGGTATAAAATTATATACATATTCTCTCTTTCTATGTGTGTGTGTGTATGCAGAGCCATAAACAATGCATATAGGAGTGTCTGTGTACTTTTAAAAATGGCATATTTAAATAAATCCTGTCACACAAGTACAATACTTGATAATAGCTATCAGTAGAAATCTGAAGAACGTGTGCATAGTTGGATTCTAAGGCTAATAACAAAGAGGAGTAGATAGAAACATGTTTCAGGCAGAATTCATTGATATGGATGCACTTGCTACAGATGTCTTACTTAGTGTATTAGCTTTTACAGATTGAGGTGGCTTTAGCAGCTTTTTCATTGACTGAAACATGTAATCCAAGGTAACCTACATTTAATGAAGCTGAGATCACAGGGCTTCATTGGCTTGATGTGGAGAAGGAAATTAGAAGCTTATGGAGAAAGAACTGTATGACCTATACAACCATCCCATATCTATATTCTACAGGAAAGACCAGATGAACTCCCTTCACTAGGTTTTTAGAGATATTTTAGTGAGTTTAATATCAGTATTTTTGTAAATTTCTGTGGCTATTCACCTTTGTGGGAGCTCTGGTAGCATAGTGGCTAAGGCACTTGAATGCTAACCAGAAGGCTGGCGGTTCAAACCCACCAGCCACTCCTCGGAAGGAAGGTTGGGCAATCTACTTCCATAGTGATACTGCCTCGGAAACCCAAGGAGTTGGGTCCAACTCGACAGCACATAACAACAACAACAACATTCACCTTTGTAGGACAGGTATGGCTATGGGGATATTGCCATTAATTTGGGCTTCAGTGGTTTCAATGAGACAGGTTGTATTAGAGAGGATCAGAGACCACGTGGCAATACTTAAGTGCCAAAGAAGTAGTGGTAAGTAGAGAGGTCGCAGTAGTCAGAATGTATTCCCTGCAGAGATATTTAATGATTGGAGTAGACATTTTGGCAACATAGAAGAATCTCCACATTGGCTTGATGATAGAGTGATACAGATTATTATGGTGGAAAAGTGAAAGTGAAAACCTTTGGAATTTCCCTTCTCTACCAAAATAGTAAACCAGAGGCAATACCACAATCTTTGGGGAATTACAGAGATCGATCCCATCATAAAACTCTTAAAAATGCAAGGTCGGTGATATCCTTCATATCATCATTTAACTCACCAGTTTGACTTTTGCAGAATTTTGAAATATCTTGAAGAATGACTGTGGACTATTGGAAACTTAATCAGGTGGTGACTCCTAATGTAGTTGCTGTTCCAAACGTGGTACCTTCAATGGAGCAAATCTACATGGCTTTTGGCATTTGACATACATGTTGTTGTTGTTGTTATTTGCCATCGAGTGGGACCCAACTCATAGCGACCTCTCCTTGGGTTTCTGCCGCAGTATCACTGCAGAAGTAGATTGCCCCATCTTCCTTCTGAGGAACATAGTACCTTTTTTTTTTCCATAACATTTGCAGGCACCACCAAAGTAATTCTCTTTTGCTTGGCAGAGCCAACAGGAGACTTTCATAGTCTTGCCTCGAGACTATGTGAATTCTCTTGCTCTCTGACATAATATATAGTCCTCAGAGATCTTGACAACATTGGTATTCCACAAGTATCACACTGCTCTTCTACATTGGTAATATATGGATTGTATCTATTGAGCAGAAAGAAACAAGTACTCTAAACAGTAAGACACAGATTAGAAGAGATTCCTTTTCCAGGCACAGGGTAAGAACTATCTTGACATTAAATTACATTAATTTAATTTAAATTCTTGAATTGGCACTTTCCAAGGAGTAATATATCAAACCACCACTTGTCTGTCAGTTTGTCGTACTGTAGTGACTTACATCTTGCTATCATGTTGGAAGGTGTGTCACTGGTATGGGAAACACTATGGATCACAGCAGTCTGTTTTCAAATACATTGTTAGAAGATGAGCCCCTTGGTTTTCAGGCACTTAAAACACACAGTGCCTGCAACAATGAAGTCAAGAATACCAATGATCCTAAAGATGGCACAGAACCAGGAGACATTTTGTTCTGTTGTACACACATCATCAGGAGTCAGAGAAGACAATGTAAGTTCAGAGAAAACATTTTACTTGTAAGCAACTCCTGGTGTTCTAGAGTTTTCTTCTATGTATGTTTGATTTATTATAAAATATTTGAGATACACAAAACATGCAAAGAATAATACAACAATTTCCCAAGTGGCTGTCACTGAGATTCAATTTATATGAACATTGACTGTATTTGTATTATATTTTTATATAAATAAAGTGTTACCAATGCAACTTATATCTACTCTGTCTCCTTGCCCAACACATTCCCTTTTCTTCTTCAGTAATAGAATTGGTGTATATTTTTACCACATATGAATAAAGAATATTTTGGAGATTTTATACATTGCACAAATTGTATCATATTGTGCTTTCCCCATCTTTTAATTTTTTTGTCTTACTAGCAATTTTTGTTTAAGAATTATCCCTGTAGAATTGATACAACTCTGTTGTTGTCGTCAGGTGCAGTTGAGTCAGCTCTGACTCACAGTAACCCAGTGTACAACAGAAAGAAACACTGATTGATCCTGTACCAACCTCACATTCCTTACAATACCTGAGCCCATCATTGCAGCTACTGTGTCAATCCATCTCGTTGAGGGTCTTCCCCTTTATCGTTGACTCTCTGCTTTACCAAGCATGATATCCTTCTCCAGAGAATGGTCCCATCTGACAAGATGAACAAAGTAGGTCAGACAAAGTCTGGCCATTGTTGCTTCCAAGGAGCATTTCAGCTGCATTTTTCTGGGACAGATTTGTTCATTCTTTCGCAGTCCATGGTACATTCAGTATTCTCTGCCAATACCATAACTTAACTCTATTTCATTTTATCTTTGAACATGATTCCATTTTATAAATGAATAGGTCACTGTTCATTTTTTGCATTCTTATATTTGTGGATATGACTTTCCTCATTTTGTGTATTATTTGCTTATATTTCTACAAATTTTATTGCAGTAAACACCTTTAGTCATTTCTCCTTATGCTTGTAAGTGAGGATTTCTCTACCACAGGAATTGGCAAACTATTTTTCTGAAAGGGAAAAAAATTAAAAAAATTAGACTTTACAATCATACTATCTCTATCATCAGTACTCAACTCTGCCATTGTTGGTGCTTTGGTTACTATGGAGTCAATTCCAACTCATGGCAACCCAATGTGCAGAATAGAACTGCTCCATACAATTTTTAAGGTGCAGATTGCCAGGCCTATCTCCCAAGGAGTCACTGAGTGGATTGGAACCATGAATATTTTGGTTGATATTTTCAGTCATAGACAATACCCAAAGCAATTGCTGTGGCTATACTCCATCCAATATAAGAAGTCTGGTATGGCAGTGGTTTAGTGCTTGGGTGCTAATTGAAAGATTGATAGTTTGAACACATTAGACTCTCCATTGGAGGAGATCTATGTGGTGGTCTGCTTCTGTAAAGATTAAGCCTTTGAAACCCTATGGAGGAATTGTGCTCTGTTCTATATGGTTGCTATGAGTTACAACTGACTGGATGACAGCAGTTTTGGTTTGATGCTCCAGTTGTTGTTGTATTTGTTAAGTGCCATTAAGTCATCTCTGACTCATAGAGACCCTAAGCACAGCAGAACAAAACATAGCCCAGTCCTAAGCCAGCTCCACGATTCTTGCTACACTTGAGCCCATCGCCACCACCACTGTGTCAATCAACCTCATTGAGGGCCCTCCCCTCTTTCGTCGACCCCTACCTTATGAAGCATGACATCCTCCAGAGATGGTCCCTTCTTACAACATGACCAAAGTATGGGAGACGAGTCTGACCATTCTCTCCTCCAACTCCAAGGAGCATTCTGGCTGCACTTCCTCCAGGACAGACTTGTTAGTTCTTTTAGCAGTCCATGGTACTTTCAGCATTCCTTGCCAACACCACAGCTCAAAAGCATCAACTCTTCTTCAGTCTTCCTTATTCATTGTCCAGCTCTCACATGCATATGAGGTGATTGAAAATACCACGACTTGTGTCAGGCCCACCTTAGTCCTCAAGGAGACACCTTTGCTCTTTAGCACTTGAAAGAGGTCCTTTGCAGCCTGTTTGTTCAGTGCTATATGTCGTCTGATGTCCTCACTGCTGCTTCCATTGGCATCAATTGTAGAACCAAGCAATGTGAAGTCTTAGACAATTTCAATCTTTTCTCCATTTATCATAATGCAGCTAATAGGTCCAGTTGTGAGGATTTTTGTTTTCTTTATACTGAGATGTAATCTATACTGCAGACTGTATGTTTCAATCGTCATCAGTAAGTACTTCAAGTCATCCTCATTTTCAACAAGCAAAGTTGTGTCATCTGCATATTGCAAGTTGTTAATGATTCTTCCTCCAATCCTGATGCCATTTTCTTCATCTTATAGTCATTTCTCGGATTATTTGTTCAGCATACAGATGGAATAAGTATGGTGAAAGGATACAAAACTGACACACTCCCTTCTTGACTTTTAACCATACTGTGTTCCCTTTTTCAGTTTGAATGACAGCCTCCTGTTCTATGTACATGTTCCTCATGAGTACAATTAAGTGTTCTGGAATTCCCATTCTTCTCAATGTTATCTACAATTTGTTATGATCCACACAATCAAATGCTTTTGCGTAGTCAATAAAATACAAGTAAACATCTTTCTGGTATTCTTTACTTTGAGCCAAGATCCATCTGACATCAGCAATGATATCCCTTGTTCCACATCCTCTTCTGAATCCAGCCTGCACCTCTGGAAGTTCTCTGTCAATATACTGATCTAACCATTTTTGAATTATCTTCAGTAAGATTTTACTTGCATGTGATATTAATGATATTGTTCAATAATTTCCACATTCTTTAGAATGGGTACAAATATAGATCTCTTCCAGTCAGTTGGCCAGGTAGCTGTCTTCCAAATCTCTTGGCACAACCAAGTGAGTGCCTTCAGTGAGGCATTCATTTGCTGAAACATCTCAATGGGTATTCCATCAATTCCAGGAACCATGTTCCTCGCCAATTCTCTCAGCGCAGCTTTGACCTCTTCCCTTGATACTAATGGTTCTTGAACATATGCCTCCTCTTTAAATGAGTGAAGATCAACCAGTTCTTTTTGGTACAGTGACTCTGTGTATTCCTTCCATCTTCTTTTGGTGCTTCCTGCATCACTCAATATCTTGCCCATACAATCTTTCAATATTGCAACTTGAGGCTTAAGTTTTTTCCTCAGTTCTTTCAGCTTGAGAAATGCAAAGTGTTTCTTCTCTTTTGGTTTTCTAACTCCAGGTATTTGCACATTTCATTATAGTAACTGGCTTTGTCTGCTCTAGCTGCTCCTTGAAATCTTCTGTTCAGCTCTTTTATCTTGTCATTTCTTCCATTTGCTTTAGCTAATCTCCACTCAAGGGCAAGTTTCAGTGTCTCTTCTGACATCTATTTTTGTCCTTTCTTTCTTTCTTTCTCGTGGTTTTAATGACCTCTTGCTTTCTTCATGGATGATGCTCTTGATGTCATCCCACAATTCTTCTGGTTTTCAGTCATTGGTGTTCAATGCATCAAATCTATTTTTTTAGATGGTCTCTAAATTCAGGAGGGATATATTAAAAATCATATATTGGCTCTCTTGGACTTGTTTTAATTGTCTTCAACTTCAAATTGAACTTGCATATGAGCAGTTGATGGTCTGTTCTACAATCAGCTTCTGGCCTTCTTTTGGCTAAAGATATTGAGCTTTTCCATCAACTCTTGTCACAGATGTAGTCAATCTGATTCCTGTCTATTCTGTCTGGCAAAGTCCATGTGTATAGCCGCTGTTTGTATTGTTGAGAAAAGGTATTTGCAATGAATAAGTCATTGGTCTTGCAAAATTCTATCATGTGATCTCCAGCATTATTTCTGTCACCAAGGCTAAATTTTCCAACTACTGGTGATCCTTCTTTGTTTCCAACTTTTGCATTCCAATCACCAGTGATAAGCAACACATCTTGATTGCATGTTTGGTCAATTTTAGACTGAAGAAGTTGATAAAAATCTTTAATTTTCTCATCTTTTGCTTTGGTTGTTGGTGCATAAATTTGAATAATAGTCATATTAACTGGCCTTCCTTGTAGGTGTATGAATATTATTCTATGACTGACAGCATTGTACTTCAGGACAAATCTTGAAACTTCTTTTGTGATGATGAATGCCATGACATTCCTTTTCAATTTGTCATTCCTGGCATAGGCGATCATATGGTTGTCTGATTCAAAATGGCCAAAACTGGTTCATATCAGCTCACTAATGCCTAGGATATCAATCTTTATGCATTCCATTTCATTTTTGATATAACTTCCAATTTTCCTAGGTTCATACTTCATACATTCCATGTTCCAGTTGTTAATGGATATTTGCAGCTGTTTCTCCTCAATATGAGTCATGCCACTTCAGCATATGGAGGTCCTGAATAACTTACTTTATCCATATCATTAAAGTTGTTTTACACTAATGAGGAAGTTCTTTCCTAGGCCTATTTTGAGTGCCTTCCAACCCAAGGGGCTTGTCTTCCTGCACTGTGTTGGACAATGTTTCCAACTTATTCATAAAGTTGCCCAGTAATGTATCAGACAGTGTTTCTCTGCTATCCATAAGGTTTTCCCTGGCCAATTCTTGAGAAATGGATGGCCTCCTCCTTCTTCCTAGTCTGTCTTCATCTGTAAGCTGTGTTGAAACCTGTGCACGATGTGCAACTCTGCTGGTGTCTGAAAAAACAGTGGCACAGCCTCAAGCCTCACAGCAACATACAAACCTCACAAGATGACAAACTGACAGACTAATTTGCCTCCTTTAGTGGTTGGAAACGTCTGCACCCTCCTCCTACCTAATTCTGCTCCAGTAGAACTTTATTTATAAATGTCTGGTGTCCTGTGGGCTGATTTTGCATTTTGCTGCTCTTATTATTCAGTATCTGAAATTCATGAAATGTGAGAGAAAACCCACATAATAGTTACTTAAAGGTCAGCCTAATAACTTTAGCTTTGTACCATTGGCCAAATTGTTTATAAGGCAACATCAATCTTTAAGGGAGGACAGTAAATATATGTGTAAGCAAAGATTATCATCCTCAAGTAAATTGGTATTTGTGCATAAGAGTGCAAACGTTTTTCTCTTTTTGAATTTGATTTCCTTTTCTAGCACATCTTTGATGTCAGGTATGAAAATCAGAGCCTAGAGTATGAGAGTTGGCCCAGGCTTTATAATCCCCTTAATGCCCTGCATTTACTTATATAAGCAAAAGGGCTGATTAATCTTATTTTATCTTAGAGAAGAAACAAAATATTCCTAAAAGTTCTTCTTCTTCTTTTTTTCTTTTACTTTGTTCATTACAGTACTTAACACAGAGTCCCAGAGCACTTTATTTGATTTAATGATTTAGAAAGAAATAAAAATAAAATAAAATACAAAACCACTAGTCTTCCCCAAATTACAGTGATCAAAGATAAGTAACTTTAAAACATAAAGGGGACTTGAAATACTGAGGATTTTTCATGAAATGTTTGAACTGAAAGGGTCAGTATGTGTGAATTGTCTTTCAAATATATATAGACTGAGACATTTACAGGCTCCCCAGAATCTTAATTCAGGTCATCAAAAGGGTAACATATATCTATTTCCTCACTAAGAATGAAGCTCTTTGTGATTTCATTGTTTCATTTCCTAAAGCTATCTTAGCTCACTTACACAATTCATTCTTTCTGTCTGAAAAATGGCCATTTTTAGTAACTTTATATATTTGTATGCTGGTCATTGCCAAAGTGAGAGATATCCCCTTGAGCACTACTGTAGCCTTTTTAAGGCTTATCTTATCTTTACAAACATTTCTTGATCTGCTTTTTCATCCTACCCTGGAGAAGATGGATTTGATATGTACATTTTTTTAAGTTAATTTTTTAGCTTGGTTTGAAACAGCACGTTAAGATATTGCTATACAATTTTGTCATCTGTTCTTTTTGTTATTGTTGTTGTTGTTGTATGCTGTCAAATCAATTCCAGCTCATAGTCATCCTATAGGACAGAGTAGAATCACTCCTTATGATTTCTAAGACTATACTCTTCAAGGAAGCAGAACCCCAAGGCTTTCTCCTGTGGAGATGCAGGTTGGTTTGTATCACTGGCCTTTCTTTTATCAGCACAGTGCTTAGAAAATGAGTCACCATTCTTTAATTCTGTTGAATAATTTCTCATTTAAAATGTTTGTTTTGCTATATTTCCTATCTTATGACTTTGCTATATCTTGGTTCTCTGGTGCTGCTATTAACAGACATAGCACAAATAGATGGTTTAAGCAAACAGGAATTTATTATTTTACAGTTTAAGAGGTTAGAAGTCCAAGTAAAAAGTGCTGGTTCTAGGACCTAGGTGAAGGCCCCTCAACCTTGGGCTTTAGGTCTGTCTCCTGTCCCAGGCCCACTAGAGCTGGAGGATTTTTCTGACTCATACAGCTGCTGGCTGCTGAGGCTGATGTACCCTGGATTGCCACATGACATGGAACAGTCCTAAGATTATCAGGTAACATAGCAAACCACTCTTTAAATCCAGGAACAATCCCAAGGTTAGCAGGCAACATGGCAGGCCATTGAGAAGATCCTACCAAATTCAGGATCCAGATGTGCAAAAAGCTAGAAATCTGTCTCAAACCTTCTCCTCATATACTGGAAAGAGGTCACACACCTTGAAGGCAACTTCTTAGCTACAAACATTTGTAGATCACACCGTAGAGATGGTAACAATCTCATCATGAGAAACCGCTACATCCAGCTGCCCAGTCACTTAAAACCACAGCCCAGTCAAGTTGACACACAATCTTAACTACCATATCATATATCTCTTTATAAAAGTTAGTTAATGTTTGGAATTTATTTATCAATGACTGAGGTGATTTATTTTGGATTAATTTTTAAAAGCTTCAGTATTTATGAGTTTTTCCCCCCATTAATATTAATAGCTATTTCAATTTATGACTCCTAAGGCAGACTCATTTATTTTTCTTCCTACTGTCAAAGAAAATACCTCATATTCTCTTAGGAGAGGAAAGAAAGGAGTTTTATTGAAGAATAATACAACTCAAGCTAGGTAGTGCTAAGTGAAAATATATAGCACTTCACTGTTCAAGAGGGGCTTATTTATAGAAAGAGAACAAATGAAAGGAAAGAAGTTAGTGTTTGACTATTGATAAGTTTCAGTCTGAACTCCTTTGAAATGTAAAGATAGGCCACTTGGCCAGGAGAGAGTGACTTACCACCTAGTTTAGTGACATTAACTAGTTCAACTATATATGATTGCAGTCATGAGCACCTTTTCCCTGGGAACAAATTGTTTACGTCTTGATCACAGTCTTCCCATTAGTAAATGGTTTATATCCTGATCTTTGGTTCCTGGGAATACATATTGGCCCCATCATTCTTATATCTCACACAAAAGCCTTCATTTTAAACTTTTACATTTCCTTTTTGATCAAGCATTTTCTAGGGGGCACTGATTATCCATAACAGAGTAGGCTTTTTTCTGCAAGGACTTTTTCTGTGTTCTTGAGGATCTTTTGTTAATAAAAATTATTTTCTTTACCTTGTTGACATAATAAGACCTATCTTCATGGTGAGTAGGTTTTCTGGGGAATATATTTATGGACAAGGTCACATTCAAGGAACATTTCTTAGTGAGGACAGATTATAGAGATGAAGATGAAACATACCTAAGGAGACAAAAGGTAATTGACTAAAAATGCAATCATTGGTGAAATTCTGCAACACTGGTATGATTTTATGTGAAGGGTGGAATGATTTTGAAATACAACATTTCATAGATAAAATGCACTGAAAATGCAAAACAGAACTTCATGATTACAATAATAGAAATGATGAGGAATATAAAGATTCCAATGTAAAATAGCATTTTTTTTTTCCACCATCCACCCCAAGAAGAAACCCAATAATTTATAATATTAGTTAAGATAGAAACAGGGTCATTGAATACTATTAACATAAAGTGTAATATTAACACTACTGTCATATAGACATATATGAGAGTATATAGACAGTTATATAGACAGAGCAGTCAGATTTCATTGTGACACAGGAGCTCTGGTAGCATAGTGCCTAAGGCATTTGACTGCTAACCAGAAGGCTGGCAGTTCAAACCCACTAGCCATTCCTCAGAAGGAAGATTGGACAATCTACTTCTGTAGTGATACTGCCTTGGAAACCCAAGGAGGAGTCTCTATGAGTTGGATCTGACTCAATGGCAGTGAGTTTGGTATTTTTTGGTACCTCTTTGGACAGCAGTGAGAATGTAATAGACCATTATATTTGGGAGTACTACTTTTCTCTTCATCTGTATTTCAGTATTGATCTCTTGAAGCTCATAGACACTGTAGTTATGGAAGTTTGTACCTATTTGATTAATATTTTTACATGTGCTATGACATCTTCAAGTCTTATCTGGTGTGTGAAAGCTGCCACTAACTGACCAAGTCCATGAAACACTGATCAAGACCATCAAGCTCTTAATATGGGTACATTACCTAGTAAAGGGCATTCAGTTAAAATACGTCTTTGAGTCCAGCTTAAGCTCAGAGTACATCTTCCAAATTATTTTTGCAGTATTCAAGGAAAAATGTTGTTTATATATAGCCAAAAGGTGCTGTTATGGATAGATAACTTGGCATTGTAACCATTCAGTGGTGAACGAATCAGTAGTTTTTAATTTTTAAACTCATGAATATTCAGACACTGGAACCCATTCCATTGGTGTGGTGACAGCTGGGTTATTCACATGGGTGTGTTCCCAGGAAAGAAGAGCAATCTGACTTAACCTCAGCACTTGGGGAGTTAACCAGATTAATCTGCCCCACAGTTGTTGATATGAACCTGAATAAAAATAGTATCTGTGGATTTAGAAGACTCTTTAGCTTCTAAGTGGGAGCTCTGGTGGCATAGTGCCTAAGGCATTTGACACCAGTCACTTCTTGGAAGGCAGGTTGGACAATCTACTTCCATAATGATACTGCATCAGAAACCCAAGGAGGGGTTGCTATGAGTTGGATCTGACTCCACAGCAATGGGTTTGGTTTGGTTAGCTTCTAAATTAATTTTATTTAGTAAAGTGGCATAGTGCCTAAGGAATTTGACTGCTAACCAGAAGGCTGGCAGAAGGAAGTCTGGGCAATCTATTTCCATTGAGATACCACCTTGGAAGCCCAAGGAGGCGTTGTTATGAGTTGGGATTTACTCTTTTGGTTAGCAGTCATGTCATATGCTTTAACTACTACACTACAAAGGCTCCTTAAGGAAAAGGGCTTTAGTTGAGGATAAGTTTATAGTTTCACAAACCTTTGCTATTTTGGTATTTATTATTACATTAGTTTTCTGTACTAGACCAGAAGACTGAGGATAATGAGGACAGATGTAGTCTTTGATAAATACAAAAAAATCAACATAGCTCTTGGGTGACTTAACTGGTAAATTAATCACTACAAAGACTTTTTGGTTCTCCCAAGGTTGGTATGATGCTTTCAAAAAGTTTCTTTGCTGCCAAGGCTGAAATATCCTGACAGTAGGAGAAGGCATCAACTCAATGCAAAACTCTATAAATAATTACTAATATATGTATGTAACATTTGAGGTGTAAGATGAATAAAATATAGCTGTCATTCAAGTGTATGCCTGCAAGGTAAAAGGTATTGCAAAGGTAAGAAAGACTGTAAGGTGATTTTTGGAACTGTAGCAAGGGAAATAGGGCAATAGGATAGCAACATGTTTTGTAGTCTTAAAAAATGTTCTCCACCAATATTTTTTTAAAGATCTCAATCATTTTATTTCATCCCATGTTGATAACTTTCAGGTAAGTCTTACAGGGAATTGGATAAGAAAGTTTTCTTATTAAGCCCAGTCCATAATTTAGTGGTAGGATTTTCACATCAGTTTGCCTTTTTCTATGTCTTAATTTCATGTTTGAGCTAGTTGTTGGTGTTCTAAAAGTTTTTTTAAAGTTAATTTATGAAGATTGGACTTACCAATAGACAAATTTGGGAAGTCTTATTTATCATAATTGTAACTTAAGAGGCAGTTTGTTTGACTGCTTATCAGCAAAATTATTTCATCTAACTTCTTCAGTTTGAGGTACTTCTTTTGGTTGGTGAGCATGATTTTTTATCACAACAGTTTCAGAGGGTTGTAATAGATAGTCAAAGTGAGCCCAGAGTATTTGAAAAATTTCTAGAGCTGCTAAGTCTGATAATCATAAACTCTTTCACCTTTCTTTTCTTTTCTTTATTTTTTCCCACAAGACTGGATTTTATTCTAGTCATATATGGAGGAAAAGCCTTTGGAATAAACCCTAGCAAATTTCTACTCATAGCTTGAGAATCTTCCAGAACCTCAGTAGCAAGTTTTCAATATTTAAGGCTAAACTGCCCTGTCCTCTTGCCATTCTGCCTATTCTAGCAATAATTTGGCTTCCACTGGGTCAGTAATCATGTGAACAAGCTGATATACATCAGTTGGTAAAATCTTTCAACAAGGATTTTAAATTTTTCAAAATTGTATAGGGACTCTCATGGAGTTTATGAAAATCCTTCACAATGCTACATAATTCTAAGCATCTCCACAGGGTAAAAATGATATGAGGGAAATCTTCAGCATCACTGCTGGGGTGAATTTTAAAGGGCATTTCAGGTAAAGATTTCTTTGCTGTATTTTTTTAAGGTAAAGTGGAAATTCAGATATAAAGTTATCAGAGGAATAGGAAGGCAAAGACAGATATAAAGAGGTACAAGCCAGTAGGGGAATAAAGGGGTAGAAGACAAAATTTGACATTGTAATTATTTATTCTGCTTAGTTATTTTAGAGATAGTGTCTAGAATAAAAGCAATTTTACTGTCTTGATGTCTTTTCAAATCCAAGATGAAACTCACTGCTATCAGGTCAATTTTGACTCATAGTGACCTCCATTGCCTTTCCAAGGCTGTAAATCCTTATGGAAGCCAACTGCCTCACCTTTATTCTGTGGAACAGCTGATAGTTTTGAACCATCAATCTCTTGGTTAGCAGTCAAATGCTTTAACAACCAGAACTCATTTGATGTCTTTAAGAGGGCTTAATATAAAAATCAAATAAACATTCTCCCAGGATTATTTAATCCTAGAGCCTCAGTTCTCTACCACACAGAAAAATTAACTTAAGTCAAAACAACCCCAAAGTAGCCACTGCTTTTCAAAACTGTCTTCAGTGAGGTTATGTCAAATAGAAAAGAAATTGCATGATACCCATGTACAACCATCAGTTGATTCTGACTCATACTGACCCTGTAGGACAGAATAGAACTGCCCCCATAGAATTTCCAAGTCTGTAAATCTTTATGGAAGTAGACTGTTTCATCTTTCTCCCATGGAGAAGCTGGTGGGTTTTAATCATAAATTTTTCAGTTAGCAGCTGAATATTTTAACCACTGTGCCACAAGGGTTCTTTCACACATGATAAGAGACCATAATTCTTTTCCATGTGATGAACAAGAGTCCAGAAATTGGCTCCAAATCTCTTTTTGATGTAGCATTCTCTATTTTATAATGATAGCTACAACAAAACTTTTATTTGCAAGACCAAAATTCATCCACCATAAATGTTGAAGAGCTATCACTACAAGGAAATGGAGCTTGGATTGGATTCAAAGATTCTTTATCTTAAATAATTCCTGAGAATTCACAGAAGTGGAGATCCCAAAGTGGCCCATATACAGATGTCCTGGGGATCATCAAAGATAACACAGCTTTGAAATCCTACTCTGACACCAGAAATGTCAAAGAAGATAATCTTGTACTCTGTTAGGAATGAAAGGAAAGTCTGATTGAGGAATTACACAGCTTAAGCTGGGCATTGCTAAGTAAATTGAGAGAAGGGTCTATATAAGTAGAAATAAAAGGAAAGTAAAATCTTCATGTGTGATTATACATAAGATCAGTAAGGTTGAAATCATTGAAATGTAAAGGTGGGCTTCTTGGCTAGGAGGGAGTGAATCATCATCTAGATAGGTGAGTTTTGTCAATTGGTTCAATTATATATTATTACAACTATGAACACATTTTCCCTAGGAACAAATTGTTTACCTCTTGATACATCTTTCCCAGGAACAAATGATTTACATGCTGGCTTTTTGTTATCTGAGAATGTATATTGGCCCTGCCATTTCCTATTTCTGGCATGAATGCCTGCAATTTGAAACTTTTCAAATTACACTATTATTTAAAACCATTTCGAGAGTTCCGGTAAGATGGTGGACTACGCAGAAAGACTGCACAGACCCTCTTCAACAAAGAAAAGGGAAACCAATTAACACAGATACAGAAGATAATCCTGGACCCTTGAGCCTTGAAGAGAAGGATATAGAAGTGGACTAAACCCCAACTAGAAGAAGAATGTGCATGAAAATACCAAAAAAGGAGACAGGTGAAGCTGCGGTCGGGCAGCGATCCTGATGACATAGCACAGACAGCACAGCACAGACAGCTTGGAGATTTCCGAGTGGTGGTAGGACCTAAGAATTAACCTAAAAATCAACTCTGCTAGCCAGGGACTGCACGGAGAACTGCTTTGGTGGCAGGGGAATAAACAGAGAAAGTGAAGAGGAAGGCAGGCTGAGCTGTGGGTTTTTGCCTGTCTGGAGGGAACTACCATTTTGAATGTTCACAAGCGGCTTGACTATTTTGGATATTTAAAGATACAGTGCTCTTGCAGATTCCAGGGGCTTAAGAACACGTTCTGCTTTCCAGCAACACCAAGGACACTCAGGACCTGCTAGACTGAAAAGGTACGGCATCCCTGTTGTTACCCCACAACCACTTGGTGAATGGGGGTGCAGCCAACCCCCCTCCCACCTATCTTCTGGGCCCACAGGAACTCCATCACAGTTTGTGTGCTCAGATGGAGCTTGAGTGACTTGCCCTGTCCTCCAGAGATTTTTTTTTTTTCTCTTTTTTTATTTTATCTTTTTCTTTTTCTCTTTCTTTTTTCTGGTGATTAGATTTCCTGTATTTGTCTGTTTTAAAAAACTATCATTATTAATACTTTTGTCCTTTTTACTACTATTCTTAATCTTCCCCTCCCAAGTCCTAGTTTTCAGCATTTTTTCTTTTCTCTGTTCATGGCTGAAAACAACTTTTTTTTCCTCTTTTTTCTTGTGGTTAACCCCATTCCTTGTTTATCTTTCTGCATTTTTCCCATTTTTTTCCTTCATTTACTCTTCTCTACCTTTTTTCTCTTAGTGCCCTATCCCCAGATATTGCAGGTTTTCTTGTTATTTCTTCTTCTTTTTCCACTTTTCTTTTTTTGTTTACTGTTCCTGTGTGATTACATGGTGTGTTTTTTGTCCATGTGTTTTTAGTTTTTCGATGGTTATTCAATTGTAAGTTTGCTAACTGAGTGGGAGACAACAACAGTCCTCATAAGACACAACTACACCCACATCTCCTTCAACTTCACTTACTGAGTGAGAGCCACTACCTCTTTCTCCACCAGTGAGCCAATGATAAAAAAACACCAAGAAAAGCATAAATCACCCTTGGCTGCTCTTCACAAACAGTTAACGGAGATCTAAATACAATTCCACAATGCCTTGGAGACAACAGACCATCACGGTCCACACAAAGAAGCAGGCTAAAGTGGTAGAAACAAGGAGCAGGATACAGAACCAGAACACATCCCTGAGGAAGAGGTAGGATTGGAACTCTTTGATAAGGAATTCAAAAGAATTATCTTTAGGTATCTTCAAAGCATTGAGAGACAGACCAAAGAAAACACAGAAAAAACCTTACAAGAATTTTGGAAGAAAACACAAGAACAACATGACAAAATAAATGAAAAATTAGAAATGATTATAAATCTACAGATAGAAATTCAGAAGATTAATACTAAATTGTCAGAAACAGATAACACATTGGAAAGGCAAAGGAGTAGAATTGAAGCGATGGAAGACAGAATTAATGAGACTGAATACAAATACCTGAATACTTTGGAAAGGAAACAGTCAGAAAAAAAAATCAAAACAAAATGAGAA
This sequence comes from Orycteropus afer afer, assembly GCF_000298275.1. Lineage (NCBI taxonomy): Eukaryota > Metazoa > Chordata > Mammalia > Tubulidentata > Orycteropodidae > Orycteropus > Orycteropus afer. The sequence goes on along the minus strand of NW_006922150.1, from coordinate 1,308,563 downwards.
AAGCCTAAGGTTCATATGGCATATCATCAAAAGGAATAACTTATGTGTCATTGGAATTCCAGAACAGGAAGAGAAAAACAAAACCATTAAGAAAATTGTCAAAGATTTGCTGGAGGAGAACTTCCTGATATGATGAAAGATGGGAATATATACATTCAGGAAGCTCAACGAACCCCAAACAGGATAGACCCCAAAAGAAAATCACCAAGACACATCATCATCAAACTCATCAAAA
>NW_006922150.1:1283693-1298185 GCF_000298275.1 Orycteropus afer afer | reverse complement strand
TGATCTATTGAAATTGCTAGTTTTAATTTTTTAAAATATATTATACATTAAGGAGTATTTTGATGGGTTAATTTTCATGCTAATTCTGATAAGATTGAAAAAATAAAACCTCCCTCTGCCAAAATCTGAATGAAAAAGAAATAAATAGAGTATTGAGCTGCAGCATTTAATATGACAATTTTTGAGCTGTCTTAGATGTCCAGTTTTATCCAGATTCTAAAAAAAAATATTTAAAAATTATTCTTGATGACATTTTAGAACTTTAGTTCATATTTCCATTGGCATTATTATACTATATCAAGGACTGCCAAAAAAGAAAACTGTAACGTTCAAATTGTCAAATGAAAAATGAAAAGAAAAAAATGTTCATTATAATTTTATCTATTGGATTTACACGTAATTTCATCAAACAAGATAATTTATTTAAACATTTGACTGACATCATCCTGAAGTTATCAAAAAATGAACCTGCGTTTGCATGAAGGAAAAACAGGATGCATAGGAGTGCGTGACTATGAGGGGCATGGGAGGAGGGGTTATTGGGCAGAGAGGGAAAGAGACCTGGTTAGGTTGGGGATGGTAATTGGGGAGTGAAACCAAATGTATACAAAATGTTGAATGTAAAACAAACTCTGCTCTGTAAATTTCCACCTAAAGCACAATCAATCAATCAATCAATCAATCAATGAATCTGTAGCTCTGGTTGCATAGTGCCTAAGACATTTGATTGCTAACCAGAAGTCTGGATGTTCAAACCCACCAGCCACTCCTTGTAAGGAAGATTGGGCAATCTATTTCCAGAGTGATACCACCTCAGAAACCCAAGGAGGGGTCACTGAGTAGGATCCAACGTGATGGCAGTGAGTTTTTGAGTTTATATCATCTTAGTATTTCATTTTCTTAGGTTTGAATAATAAGGTACATTAAAGGAAATAGGAATAAAATCAAGAATATGCAATGGCAAGTAGCTTTTTTAAAGACTATTAATACTATAGTTTGGATTATTTTTCTGAAACTACTATATTATATTTATGTGTTTATTGAGTTATATGCACTACCACATCTATCTTGACATTTATAGAATGCAGTCTTGAATCCTGTTGTTTTGAATTTTCAAAGTTTACTTGATTCCTTAAAGATTTAAAGTAATTTTCCTTGTAATTCTGTATCAATGTGGTTGTCCACTTAATGTGATTTATTATTTTAAGTAATTTTCAAATGAAAAAGTGACTCATAATTGCTTGTAGTACTTGTTTATCTCTTTCTCTCCATCATATTCGTTTTCTGACATCACTAATATATATGTCAAAAAATTGTTTGGGAAACATTTTACATCATGATTCCTGAAAATGTTATTCAATCTTTGCATATAACTACTATGTAACAGGTTCTTTATTTTCTGCCTCTTCTCTTACATACAAAGATGTTTTCTCAACTTTAAAAACACTTTCCAATCACCTCTATGACCCTAGTTCCACTTTTTTAAAACCCATTTCATTCCAGTTTGCTTGTTTCACATTTTGATTTTCAAGTAATGGAGATATCCTAACCATTTTCATTATAATTTTCAATAAAAACTGTGTTTTACTATTTAATACATGACTAAATTGCAAAAAAGGTAAAATACATTATCTAAATAAGACCCATGATGTGAATTAAATTATTTCTGAAGAAATATTTAGTATATGGTAAATTATGTACTATAGAATATAGACTGTTAAGGGCTATTTTATATAGTACAGACCATAAGTACAAAATTAGTTAGATAAAGGAGATAGATGAATGATAGACTGATGACAGATGGATAGATAGATAAACAGATAGATAGATAAAATAGATAGATAGGTAGGTAGAATTCATAAATGGCAAGATGGTGGTACAGTGCCTAAGGCATTTGACTGCTAACCAGAAGGTTGGCGGTTCACACCTACCAGCCACTCTGTGGAAGGAAGATGGGGCAAATACTTCTGTAAAGATTTATTTTCTTGGAAATCAAATTGGGGGAGGGGGGATTGCTAAGGGTCAGAATCAACTCGATGATAGCGGGCTTGGTTTCGTATAGTTGGTCTGTTATTCAAGTCATCATGGAGGGTGTTGGATTTATATAGTGTTGTATATTAAGATGGAAATATTGTAATGTACATTCGTCATCTTATAATTTGTGGAGAGCATATAATATAGTAGATGAAAACATGGGTTTTAAAGTAAGAATTATAGGAAATTAAAATTTCAATTCCATCTAAGGGATGGCGGAAAATGAACTTCACAAAGTCCTAGATTTCTTCATGTGTGTAAGGAGGACAATATTTGTACTTCCCTTATAGAGTTCTTGTGAAAATTAAAGAGATAATATATATAAAACATATAACACAGCAAATGCTTTCATAATAGTAAAAAGAAGAAAGCACTGTTATGATCATAGTGGATAGGAATATCAGCAGGATAAAGATTTTAGAGTAAAGAGCTCCTGGATCTTTGTCTTTCTCTAAATCTGGGCCAGTTACCCTTCACAGAATGTTTGTTTTCTCAGAGTCAATTCTGACTCATAACAACCTCCACTGGGTTTCCAAGGCTGTAAATCTTTTCTGAAACAGATTGCCCTATCTTCTTTTCATGGAGTAACTGTGGGGTTTGAACTGCTGACCTTCTGATTAGCAGCCAAATGCCTTACCCATTATGCCACAAGAGTTCCTTCAATTGTACCTTAGGGATGAGAATAGTAACTACTCATGCCTGAGTATCATGAGATATTGTTACGGATTGAATTTTGTGCCGCTCTTCCAAATATGTTTTGGAATCCTAACTCCTATACCTGTGGAAGGAGCTCTGGTGGCATTTGATTGCTAGCCAGAGGCTGGCAGTTCAAACCCACCCACCAGTTACTTCTCAGGAAGGAAGGCTGGGGAATATACTTCTGTAGAGGTACTGCCTCAGGAACCCAAGGAGGAGTTGCTATGAGTTGGATCCTACTTGAATGCAGTGCGTTTATATGTGTGGATGTAATCCTATATGGAAATCTAATTTTCTTTGTTTTGTTAATAAGGCTGTCTTAGTCTGGGTTCTTCAGAGAAGAAAACCTGTGTGTGTGTTTGTGTATGTGTGTGTTTGTGTATATATATATATACATACATATGCACACATACATACATATACATATATATATATATATATACAGGAGCTCTGGTAGCGTAGTGCCTAAGGCACTTGACTGCTAACCAAGGCTAGCAGTTCAAACCCACCAGCCACTCCTTGAAAGGAAGGGTCGCTATGAGTCGGGTCTGGTCTGACTGATGGCATGTAATAACAACAACAACTACAACATATATATATATATATATATATACCGCAAAAAAACCCTCATTGCCATCAAGTCTATTCTGACTCATTGTGACCATCTTTCATCTTTGGGTTTCTGAGGAGGTAAATCTTTATAGAAGTAGATTGCTCAGTCTTCCTTCCACAGAATGGCTGGTGTGTTTGAACCATCAACCTTCCAGTTAGCAGTCACATGCATACTATGCCACAAGAGCTCTCTCTCTCTCTCTCTCTCTCTATATATATATATATATATTTATGTGTATGAATGGATGCATATGGATGCATATACATATATGTACATAAATACATATACATATATGTACACATATACATACGCATATATATATATATATAAATGGACCACACATGCAATCAAAATGTATTGATTAATACTGGTGATTAGAATGTGAAAGTTGGAAACAAAAAAAGAATCACTGGTAGCTGGAAAATATGGACTTGGTGATAAAAATGACACAGGAGAGCACATGATAGAATTTTGTAAGACCAAGAGTGTATTCATTGAAAATACCTTTTTTCAACAATATAAACACCAGCTATACACATGTACCTCCATAAATGGAATACACAGCAATCAGATCGACAACTGTGGAGAGAGACAATGGAGAAACTCAACATCTTCAGCCTAAACAAGATGAGGAACTAACTGTGGAACAGATCATCAATTGTTCATATGCAAGTTTAAGTTGAAGCTGAAAATAATTAAAACAAGTCCATAAGAGCCAAAATATTACCTTGATTATATCCCACCTGAATTTAGAAACCTCCTGAAGAACAAATTTGACTCATTGAACACCAATGACCAAAAACCAGAGGAACTGTGGGATAGCATCAAGAACATCACCCATAAAGAAAGCATAAGGTCATTAAAGAGACAGGAAAGGAAGAAAAGATCAAAATGGATGTCAGAAGAGACTCTGAAATTTGGTATTGAATGGAGGGTAGCTAAAGCAAATGGAAGAAATGACAAGATATAAGAGCTGAACAGAAGATTTCAAAGAGCAGCTCAAGAAGACAAAGCCAATTATAATGAAATGTGCAAAAAAAATCTGAATTCAGAAAGCCAAAAAGGAAGAACATGCTCAGCATTTCTCAAGCTGAAACAACTGAATAAAACATTAAGCCCTGAGTGTCAATATTGAAAGATTCTACGGGCAAGATATTGAATGGTGCAGGAAGCATGAAAAGAAGATGGAAGGAATGTGCAGAGTCACTGTACCAAAAAGAATTGGTCGATGTTTATCTATGTCAGGAGGTGGCATATGATCAAGAACCAATGGTATGAAAGGAAGAAATTGAAGCTGCACTGAAGAAACTGGCCAAAAAGAAAAAAAAAAAAAAAAAAAAAAAAAAAAAAAAAAAAAAGACTCCAGGAATCGACAGAATACCCATTGAGATGTTTCAACAAATGAATGTCATTCTGGACACATTTGCTTGCCTATGCCAAGACATTTGGAAGATAGTTATCTGGGCAATTGACTGGAAGAGTCTGTATTTGTGCCTATTCCAAAGAAAGGTGAACCACAGAATATGGAAATTATTGAACAGTATCATTAATATCAGACACAACTAAAATATTTCTGAAGATAATGCAAAAATAGTTGCAGCACACTATATTGACAGAGAACTTCCAGAAATCTAAGATGGATTCAGAAGAGGACTTAGAATGAGGGATATCATTGCTGATGTCAGATGGATCTTGTTTGGAAACAAAGAATACCAGAAAGATGTTACTTGTGTTTTATTGACTATGTAGAAGCATTCTACTCTGTAGATCACAACAAATAGTGGATACCATTGAGAAAAAAGGAATTCCAGAATACATAATGATGCTCATGAGGAACCTGTACCTAGAAAAGGAGGTTGTCATTCAAACAAAACAAGGGTAATACTGCATGATTTAAAATCAGGAAGGGAGTATGTAAAGGTTATATCCTTTCACTATATTTGTTCAATCTGTGTGTTCAGAAAATTATCTGAGAAACTGGACTATATGAAGAAGAACATGGAATCAGTATTGGAGGAAGACTCATTAACAACCTGTGATATGCAGATGAAACAACTTAGCTTGCTGAAAGTGAACATGACTTGACGCACTTACTAATGAAGATTAATGACTACAGTCTGAAGTATGGATTACACCTCAACATAAAGAATGTGAAAATGATCACAAATGAACCGATAAGCAGCATCATGATAAATGGAGAAAAGATTGAAGTTGTAAAAGATTTCATATTACTTGTATCCTCAATCAACAGCATTGGAAGTGGCAGTCAAGAAATCAGACGTCGTATCGCACTAGGCAAATCTGCTGCTAAAGACCTCTTTAAAGTGCCAAAGAGCAAAGATGTCTCTTTGAAGATTAAAGTTTGTCTAATCCAAGCCATGGTATTTTCAACAGCCTCATATGCATGGGAAAGCTGGACAGTGGATAACGAAGACTGAAGAAGAATCAATGATTTTGAGTTATTGTGTTGGCCAAAAACACTGAAAGTACCATGAACTGCCAGAAGAATGAACACTTCTGTCCTGGAGGAAGTACAGCTGGAATGTTCCTTGGAAGGGAGAATGGCCAGACTTCCTCTCTCCCACTTTGGTCATGTTGTGAGAAGGGACCATTTCCTGGAGAAAGATATCATACTTGGTAAAGTGGAAGGTCAGCACAAGAGGGGAAGCCCCACAATAATATAGATTGACACAGTGGCTGCAAGAAGAGTCTCAGGTACTGAAAGGGTTGTGAGGATGGCACACACCCGGACACTGTTTTGTTCTGTTATACATATGGTCACTATGAGTCACAGCCAACTCGATTGCACCACACACACACACACACACACACACACACATACGGAAAGAGAAGAGGTAAGAGAGAAATTTATCTCAGGAAAATGGCTCACACAGTTGTAGAGGCTGGCAAGTCCCAAGTTCGTGGGTCAAAGTTCATCTGGAAGCTTTTCCTGTCTCAAGCAGTTGCAGGGGCTGAGAAACCCGAGATTGCCAGGCACTATATCAAGCTGCTGACTTCAGCAGATGGTGAATCCAAGATCAGCAGGTAAAATGGCAGATTTTTGTCTCACAGACCGTAAAGCAACAACCCCAAGATTGGCAGGAATTGAGGCAGGCCACACTGGTCAGCTCCAAGAACCAGAGATGATGAGTTAGATCCAGGACCAAGAACCATCAAAAAGCCCCAGAATGTTCCCAGGATGTCCGTATGTATATTTGAGGCAGTCTATATGCCTGAGGAAACTCCATTTCAACTGATTGGATCCACACAGTGTATCTCATCATGGGAGGGATTACATTTCATCATATCTTATCATGGGGGATGACTATTTACATGCAATATTAATGATATTGTTTGACAATTTCTGCATTCTTTTGGATTATCTTTCTTTGGAATGGACACTAATAAGAATTTATTCTTGTAGTTAACCAAAGATCTATCTTCCAAATTTCCTGGCGTAGAAGAGTGAGTGCTTCCAGCATTGCATCCATTTGTTGAAGCATCTCTATTTTTATTCTGTCAATTCCTGGATCTTTGTTTTTCACCAATGCCTTCAGTGCAGCTTGTGCTTCTGACCGTACCAGCAGTTCTTCATCATATGCTCCCTCCTGAAATGGTTGAATGTTGACCAATTCTTTTTTGGTATAGTGACTCTGTGTATTACTTCCAATCTCTTTTTTTTTTTTTTTTTTTAAGATGCTTCTTCCATCATTCAATAATTTTTCCCCACAGAATCCTCAGTACTGTACCTCAATGCTTGCTTTTTTTTTTTTTTTTTTTCTTCAGTTCTCTCAACTTGATAAGTGCTGAGCATGTTCTTCCTTTCTGATTTTCTAAATCCAGGTCTTTGCACTTTTCATTGTAATATACTTTATCTTTTTGAGCTGATCTTTGATATTTTCTGCTCTTTTACTTCATCATTTCTTCAATTTGCTTTGCTTTTGTTACTCTACAATGAAGAGTTTCTGAGTTTCAGAATCTCTACTTATATGCACTTTGGTCTTTTCTTTATTTCCTGTCATTTTATTGACTTTTTACTGTCTTTATGTGTGATGTCCTTTATGTCATCCCAAAACTCATCTGGTATCTTGGCATAGACCAGATGCTTTAAGTTTCTCTCCAAATACTGAGAGGGCTAAGAGTCCAAAACATGAGGCTGGCAGCCCCAGAATGGTAATATAGGAGTTTGATTAAGGGCTTACTTACTGTGGCAAAGCCTTGAGTGGTCTCTGTACAGACTTGAGTTTTGTGCCCCTCAGCATGAGGTAGGGGTTTTATTGCTCTTGTAAATGAATGTGGTTTGGTTTTAGGACTCTGGACATCCATGGCACCACAGAAAATGTTACATAAGAATGCCTTAGCAAGTGGATGTGAGCTAGCAGCAAACAAGAGCATAGTCATATTCAGCCATTTCCACTACAATCCCTTCTTTGAGCCAGCATTTACAATTTTCTGTTTTTCCCTCTTCTGCAAGTTCTCTGAGGTCCCTGAGTGTAGACATCACAACTAGATAGGTAAAGACAGACACCATTATTGCAGCTGGAGGCACAATAGGTCACAGAAGCAATATAGGTAAACACAGTCAAACAGCCCTACACCCACAAAATAACCAATACCCACCAAAGTCCTTGCCAGCTAGAAGGAAGGAGGAAAACCAAATGACTACAGTAGATCAGCCAACAGCTGTGACTAGGGACTCTATCTGTTTCTTCATGAGGTCTAATAAATCAGTAATGTTCTGGTGACAGTCTGGTATGCAGGTACAACATTCAGTCTTCACTACAGCAAATGTCCCACATTGACGGGCTTTCAGAATATCCAGAGGCATTCAGTTCTGGAGGACTACCTTCAGTCTTTAAGTGCTTTCACCATTAATAACCCCAAGCTTTCTCTTCTATTGTTCAGGCCTGTTTAGTAAAATTGGTCAGAACTTCAATTTGTCCTATGACTTCCATAGAGACAAGAGAGGGAACAAAAACAGTTAAACATAATCATGCAAGTAAAAATCACTGTGCTTAGTCCATCCGGCACTGAGTATGGGATAATTCAGAGGTTTTAGTGTAGACTCCTTAATGGTCTCTGCAGTGTAAGGCAACTACAAGGTGCAGCACCCTATCTGATCATATGGTACCCATGGCCTCAAGTAGTGGCCCACATCCATTTGGGTACCATTAGGAGGAAGATATACTCTTATGGTCATGTAGGGGTATTTTTACTGTAACTAATCAGTGGCATTCAGCACTATCACCTGTTGGCAATGAAACAAAGAAATACAGCACAAAAGTCTTCCCACAGTCCCCACTTAGATGCTTAGAGGGAGATAGGGAAACCTATGTATTTTATTTAATTAAAATGTGTATATGTAAAACCCTTTCCTTGATTTTTTACAATAGTGGTCTAATACAATATTTGTCCTTTTATGATTGACTAATTTTACTCACCATAATGTCCCCTAGGTTCACATGTTATGAGATCTTTTGCTTGGCTCGAAACATATAGAGGTGGGTTTCCCAGTACTCCATGTTTGGTACCAATCAATCTAAACTATCCCAGAGGTAGTAAATGCCTTCTTAGGGGCATAACTGTGAGTCCCCCATTTATCCTCATTTCTTAGTACTTACTCACAGAGTTTCAAACATGCCCCAATATATCTCCCACTTCTACTCAATCAGTTCTGGCTAGAAGTTTCATGTTACAAGACATGCCTTCAGTGCATCAGAAGAGGAACTATCAACAGATGAACAGCTACTATGGTGAAGATGGGAGCTAACGGTAGGAAGAAATTGGAAGCTCTGGAGGGGAGAAAGTAGACATTCCTAATGATAGGTGTCTAGTAGATAACAAAAAGGGTAACTCTTCTTCTATTAGGATCAAGTTTGTGGCTTCCCCTCAAGTGATGAAAACAGCCACTCCCTTAAACATTTTTTCTCAGAGAAATGTGCCACACATGTTGCCCTAGGAATATCCCCTGAGGGATTGTGAATAAGTCATCCATTTTTCTATATACCAGAACATGAAACCTACTTCCATTTCTTGTGCTAAAGCTATCATCCAAGTCCAGGTAAAATATGACTGTTGAGGTCCTCCATGAAGCAGGATGGTAAGTTTCCACCTTAGGCCAGTCAGTTCCTCCCCCTCCAGAGGAACAAAGTTACCAATCCAACCTGGTGAGGTAACCCACACTAAGGACCAATAGATGGTTCCACTTCTCAGTGCCAGGTCCTGAGGCAAGAACATGCTTGATTTGTTCTGTCAACAACCTGGGCCAATATGCTTCCAGAGCCTGTGATGTTTTTCATGTAACATTCCATTCACCTTTTTCTTGCTGGGGAACCAAGAAGCGAATTCAATAGCACAAGTGAGAAAAGTGCATCCAGAAGGGAAACAACCCACTGGATTCACCCTAAAAGCAAGCACTGTAGTACCTATGTTGGTTGGAAAATAACCACAAAGGTAGGCATAATGGTAAAATATAGAGATTAGATGACTGCTGTACAAAATTGTCCCTATGCTCACAATAATGTCCAAGGTATCTTCCCCACAATCCTGAATACCTTCATGATGGAACACAGCCAGTGATGGACTAAAAGGTAGATTATCAAAGTTTCCTTGATTGGGTGGGCCAAAGTGGAGCCTGAGGCTTTCAGGTTGACAAATTCAGCTCCCACTGAGATCTTTAGTTAGAACTCTGATTCTTCAGCCACAATATAAGTAACATCACATGGGATTTTACTGATGTTTCTGGTCCCTGTACCTTTTGGGGATTCATGGCCCATCCTCCTCTCTGTATGTTGGTTATTAGAGCATCTAGAAAATCCTAATGGAACATCATTTTCAGCAGTTAATATTATGCTCCCAATATAACAAAACCAGTGAACAGCAGTGAGGAAAGAAAACAGAATCAAATCCTAAACAACCATATCATGGCAAATGGTGAGGCTTTTAAAATACCTCTGAGGAAGGACCAAGAAAATCCATTGCTTTCCCTCCCAGATGAAGTGTAACTGATTCTGAGTAGATGGGGTTAATGGGATGCTAAAGAATGCATTATGTAGGTCTAATATAGGTTTCTACTCGGGGTTTCTAGCAGCAGGAACATTGTTTTCAGGACTATTTATATTACTTTTACCTGCAGTTGGAATTTTCCCGTAGAGAATCCATCCCTAGAATGTCAATTGCCAAAAGGGTGGGCCTTGAAACCACTAGTTTCCAAAGGTAAGCATTCACTCTGCCCCCATATCAACCAGAGCTAGGTTGTTGTCTATTCAATTTTATCTAGTGTATTGTGACCTCTACAGGAGGCCTTTGGTCCTACTGAACACTCTGATCTGCAGATGACCTCAGTATCCACCCCTAGTCTTTAGAGACTGGTGGGACCTATCCAGAGGCAATGGACACTTCCTCATGGGGGGCATTAGGACCCAAAGGCAATATTGTTGCTCTGGCTTCTGATTCTTCCAAGATTATTATATTTTTTTACTCCATCCCCATCTGCTCTCAGGTTACTTTCAGGGAGCTCTCAAAGGATCTACCATCCTACATGATTTTCTCAGCCCCGTATTTTCCTTCTTTTCTCATCACTCACACCCCATTCTCTCTAGCTCTCTCAGTTTCTCTTCGTCGGATGATCTGAACTCTGAACTCCATGTAAGTTTGTTGTTGGAGTGTAGGGCCACCTATAAGATACCTACTTTCATTTCTGCAGCGAATAATTCACTGTCTACCCTCATCATGGTGAGAATTAAGCTCTTTTTTACTGGCTTTGGCTACAGGAACTGACATAGTGCTGCTCCCTGAGCAAGGAGAGAGTGGGGAGGTGGATAGACAAAAAAAGGGAAGAGTATGGGCTTCCTGTACACAACACATGCACAAGAGCTTGCCAAGTCTGGCCACCTCTTCACAGTGATCCTTTCCCTCCCTCCTGCTCATTCTCACTGCCCTAATGACAGGAGCAAGATGAAAGGCCAAGGGCAACACTGGCTCCAGCTTACAGGGGGGGCAGGTGAGAGCAGCAAAGTTGGCTGGACTCCCTCACTTATGCTCTGCCTCTCGTTCTCCCCCAACAGCTTCCTCCTCCCTTCTCATTTTTTCAAAGCTAGTTGTTCACTCACCTTCAGAATGTCAATCATGGCCACATACTTGACTATGGTCCATGCCTTCCTAACTATAGCTCCTTTTGTAGTGTTCTTACACACACATTTGTGGCTAATTGGTTGTCTGTGGCCAGTCTAAAGGTCCAGAGTTGTGAGCACATTGCCTAACCTTTTCCCTCAAATATACTGTACTACTTGGCATTGGGGATATCCCTGTACAAATGCAGCAGTCCACCCAAAGCCAGGAGTCCCCCAGCAGATACATATGGACCAGACCTTCTCACATGGAGTTTGTTGGTCTCAAGTCTCCCCCTAATGGATGGGCCAAACTTCCCAACATGGAGGGTGCAGAACACAGATTCCCCTTGGCGGATGCCTCTCTTTATGAGCAACTTCTTCAGTTTTGTGGCTGTTTCACCAAGTCGTCTGGGCATGGTCCAATAATTAAATTTGCTTTCAAATATGGAGGGGGCCAAAAGACCAAAGAATGTGAGTGGTAGTTCTAGGATGGTAATATAGGAGTTTCATTAAGGTTTTACCCACTGAGGTGATGCCTTGGAAGGTTTCAAGGCAGTCTCTAGTCTCCACACCTCCTGGATGGAGACAGGATTTATATAGCTCTTGAAAACAAAAGCAGCTTGGGGCTAGGGCTCTTAATCTCCAAGACCATTGCAATAGGTGTTACATAAAAATTACTTAGCAAGTAGAAGTGAGCTAGTGGCAAATAAGAGCATAGCCATATTCATTTTTTCAGAAGGCTGTTTCTGTACATCTGGTTTTCAGTCATTAATATTTGATACACCATATCAGTTCTTGACATAGTCTTTAAATTCAAATGCAGTATAGTCAAAGTCGTAGTTTGGTCTTCATAGACTTGTTTTAATTTTCTTCAGTTACAACCTGAATTTGCATATGAGCTAATCTATAGGTACATGTTATTCTGTTGTCATGTGTAGGTGATGTTGAGTAGGTTCTGACTCATAATGACACCATGTACAACACAATGAAACACTGGCCAATCCTTCAACATCCTCAAAATTGTTCCTATATTTGAGACATTATGTCAGTCCATCACCATGAGAGTCTCTCCCTTTTCTGAGGACCCTTTGCTTTATCAAACATGATGTATTTCTCCAGAGACTGGAGCCTTCTGATAAGATGTCCAAAGCACATGAAATGAAGTCTTTCTATCCTCACTTCTAAGGAGCATTCTGGCTATACATCTTCCAGGGCAGGATTGTTCATTCTTCTAGTAGTCCATGGTATAGTCAAGGTTTTTCACCAACAACATAATTCAAATATATTTTTTTCAAACTTCTTTATTCATTCGGCATTCATGCATATGAGGCAATTAAAATGTCATGGCCTAGGTCATGCACACATTAGTCCTCAAGGTAACATCTTTGCTTTTTAAAAGTTTAAAGAGGTGTTTTGCAGATTTGGCCAATGCAATACACAGTTTGATTTCTTGACCGCTGCTTCCATGGCCTCTGATTTCAGATCCAAGTAAAATGAAATGATGTTGCATTATTAAATCTAAAATATTTTATTTTGGTTTGTACTCTGTGGGCAAGATTTCTATTTAATTATCTATTTTCATTGTGATTTGGATGAAAGTTTATAGAGCAAATTAATTTCTCATTCAACAATCCATACACATTCTGTTTTGTGACAGTTACTACAATCTCCCACACTGTACCAGCATTCTTCTCACTTCCTCCTTGCACCTACCCCTTCCCTTCGTCATTCATTTTCACTGCCTCCCACCTTCCTAGCTCTATCCCTGGACAAATACTGTTCTTTTGATTTCATATGCTTCATTGTTCTAATGAGTACATACCCTCCTGGTATTACTGTTCACTTTATAAGTCTGTCTATTTATTGGCTGACAGCAGACTCACAGGGATTACATTAAATTCCTAGCATGTCTAAAGGCCATATTTTTGAAGGTTCATCAGTCTCATCAGACTAGTAAACCTGGTCATTTTTATGACTTTAAGTTTTGTTCCTATTTTTCCCCACTCTATCCTGGACTTCTTATTGTTATCCTTTTCAGAGCTATCAGCAGCATTAGCTGGGCACCAACTAGTCCTTCTGTCCTTGTGACCATAGTCTGAATTTCATGTAGTCCATTAGTTCTTCAGACTAATTGTTTCCTTATGTCTTTGCTGTTTTTCACTCTTCTTTCCTCCATTTGAGGAGGGATAAATAGTTACACCTCAGATAGCTTCTCCCAAGTATGTAAGACCCCAGTCACTACTCACCAAAGTAGGATATCAAACATTGTCTTTTTGGACTGTGTTATGCCAGTTGACCTTAGTGTCTCAGGACCTATGGTTCTGAGCCTCCATACCAAGCAATTCATTCTCTCAAGGTATTTAGTTATAACTAAGTTTTCATAACTTTGTCCTTGCATATTCTACTATATGCATGCATATATTTGCAGTACATATAAATACATAGGTAGAACTATCTTCTGTCAAACCCTTAAATATTCGTGGGTGTAGTCCCTTTCATCTTTCCTCTTCTGTTACCATTGGAAGTCTGTCTACATACCTACTCATAAATTATTGTTATTGCTGTTATTGCAGAATGTGTATGTAATAGTATTCACCTTTGTTGTCTTTAATTCTTACACTTCTCCTGGTGTCTTCCACTGCCTTCATCATTTTATGCTGAACTCTCCCTTACTATATATTGCCTTCCCCTTTACCCAAGTTAATAAGCGGCTTCCCCATAGTTGGTGATTTCATCTCCCTTCCTCTTCCTTGGTAAACTTCAAATAATTATTTTTTTCTGTGTCCAAACCTTTTCTTAAATTTTTACAGTAGTGATCTCATGAAATAATTGTCCTTTTGTGATTGACTAATGTCACTCAGCATAATATCCTCAAGTTCCTTGGATTTCTTGTCTTTTTTTGTTGATATGTTGAAGTTTACTATAAATTTCAGATATTAGTCCCTTGTCCAATATAACATTGCCAAAATGTTTTCTCAGTCTCTTTTGTTGTTGTTGTTATTTGCCGTCGAGTCGGCCCCGACTCATAGCGACCCCTC
>NW_006922150.1:1277028-1283278 GCF_000298275.1 Orycteropus afer afer | reverse complement strand
GGGCCAACTCGACAGCACATAACATAACAATATAAGGATACTAGGACCCTTACACTTATCCTTATTTTTTTCTTTGATGATCTTTTGGGGTTTTAGGTTTTACATTTAGGTCTCTGATTCATCTTGAGTTAGGTTTTGTGTATGGTTGAGACATGGATCCTGTTTCTTTCTTTCTTTCTTTCTTTTTTTTTTTTTCCTGCAAATTGATGTCCAGCTGTCCCAGTATCATTTGTTGAAGAGATTATTTCTTCACCATTTAATGGGTTTCAACTCTTCTTCAAAGATCAAATGTCCATTGGTGGGTAGATTTACTTTTGGGTTCTCAGTTCTGTTTCATTGGTTTATGTGTCTCTAACTGTACCAATTCCAGGCTGTTTTGACCACTGTGGCTGTAGAGTAGGTTTTGAGATTGGGGAGTATGGGGCCTTCTACTATTTTTTTTTTTTTTTCCCTTATATAATGGTGTTTTGCTTATCTGGGGTCTCTTTCTTTTCTATATAAAGTTGGGAATTAATTTTCCATCTCTTTAAAGGGTGATGATGGGATTTGTATAAGGATTGCATTGTATGTATAGAGAACTATACATACATTGTATGTTAGGTCTTCCTATCCATTAGCATGGTATATTCTTCTGTTTATGTAGGTCTCTTTTGTTTTCTTATAGTAGTATTTGGTAGTTTTCTTTTTATGGGTTTTTTGTGTTTCTAGTTAGGTTTTTTCCTGAGTATATTATCTTTTGAGTGGCTATTAAAAATGGTATTGTTTTCATTATTTCCTTGTCAGAGTTTTGTTTGAGAGTGTAGAACCCTACTGATTTTTGTATGTTGATGTTTTACTATGACATTTGCTAAAGATTTCTATTAGCTCCAGTTGTTCTCTTGTTAAGTCTGTAGGATTTTCTATGTATATGATCATATTGCTATGGCAAGTAGCAATAGTTTTACTTGTTCTTTGCTAATTTGGATGACTTTTATTTCCCTTTCTTGCCTGTTACACTGGCTAGGACTTCCTGTACAATATTGAATAAGAATGGTGATAAATAGCATCCTTGTCTGGTTCCTGCTCACAAAGAGAATGTTTCCAGTCTCTCTCCACTGAGAAAAATATTGACCATTGGATTTGCATATATGCCTTTAATTATATTGAGGAATTTCCCTTCTATTCTAATCTTATTTTGCTGAGCATTTTTTATCAAGATGCACTGTTGGATTTTGTGAATTATCTTCTCTTTGTCAATTTTTATGACCACATTTTTTTTTTTTCATGTGGTGGATTAAATTGATTGTTTTCTAACATTGAACCATCATTGCATAGATGGAATGAATCCTACTTGTTCACGATATGATATTTATTTATTTATTAAGTATTTTTGGAATCTATTGGCTAATGTTTTGTTGAGAATTTTTGTGTCTATGTTCATAAAGGGAACTCTGGTGGCATCGTGCCTAAGGCATTTGACTGCTAACCAGAAGGCTGAAAGTTCAAATCTATCAGCCACTCCTCAGAAGGAAGGAAGGACAATGTACTTCTGTAGAGATAATGCTTCAGAAACTCAAGGAGGGGTCACTATGAGTCGGATCTGACTTGATGGTGGTGAGATGTTCATAAGGGATTTTGGTCTGTAGTTTTCATTGTTAGTGATCTCTTTATCAGATTTTGGTGTTAAAGTTATGCTGGTTTCATAATATTCTATCATTTTCTATGTTCTAGGATAGTTTGAATAATATCGGTTTAAGGTTTTCCCTGAATATTTGGTAGAATTTGCCAGTGAAGCAGTCTGGGCCAGGAGTTTTGCTGTTGTTGTTGGTAGTTTTATCTTGAGTTCTGCGATTTTTCTTTTGCAGTCAGTCCATACAAAGTTTCTACCTTAGATTGTGTCACTTTGGGTAGCTATTATGTGTCTAGAAATTTGTCCATTTCTTCTAAGTTTTCTAATTTGTTAGAATACAGTTGTTTATAGTATTCTGTTATTACCTTTTTTATTTCAGTAGGATCTGTTATGCCATCACCTATTTTATTTTTTATTCATGTTATTTGCATCTTCTCCTCTTTTTTCCTTTGTTAAATTTTCCAGTGGTTTGTCAGTTTTATCAATCCTTTCAAAGAACAACTTTCTAGCATTGCTAATTCTTTCTATTGTTTCTCTGTTTCATTTATTTCTTCATGAAGTTTTATTATTTCCTGTCTTCTTGTGATTATAGGTTGTTTTTGCAGTTCTTTTTTCTAATAGTTGGAAATCTCTGGTTAGGGTGTTGATTTTGATTTTTTCTTTTTTGATGTGTGCATCTATTGCTATAAACTGCCATCAAAGCATTTTCTCTGCTGTGTCCTGTAGATATTGTCATGTTGTGCTGCCATCCTAGTTTCATCAAGGAATTTGTTTTTTCATTTTTTTTTTTAATTTCTACATTACCCAGTAGTTTTTAATCAGGATGTTATTCAGTTTCCATATATTTGAATTTTTCCCCTTGATTTTCCTATTGTTGATTTCTAATTTTATAGTATTATGATCTGAGAAGATGCTTTGTGGTATTTTGATGTTTTTAAGTTTATTAAGGCTTGCTTTGTGAACTAACATATTTTCTACTCTGGAGAAAGGTCTGTGTGCTCTAGAAAAGAGTGTTCCATTCACATCTATGAAATCTAGTTAGCTGATTCTGTTGTTTAGACCTTCCAGAACTTTGTTAAGTTTATTTCTAGTTGTTCTGTCCTTCACCAAAAGTGTGTATCAAGGTCTCCTATTATTATTGTTGTCATTGGCCTTGTAAAATTCTATCATACAATCTCCAGCATCTTTTGTATCACCAACGTCATATTTCCCCACTACTGGTGATTCTTCTTTGTTTCCAACTCCTGTATTCCAATCACCAGTGATATTCAACATATTGTTATTGCGTATTTGGTCAATTTCAGACTGCAGAAGTTAGTAAAATGTTCAGTTTCCTTGTCTTTGGCTTTGGTGGTTGGTGTGTAAATTTGGATAATAGTATTTTACATGGAGGCATATGGATATTATCCTATCACTGACAACATTTTGCTGCAGGATAGATCTTGAAACTTCCTTTGTGACTATGAAGGTCACACCATTCCTCTTCGATTTGCCATTCCTGGCATAGTAGATCATGTGGTTGTCTGATCCAAAATGGCCAGAACCAGTCCATTTCAGTGCACTAATGCCTAGGATATTGATCATTACATATTCCATTTCATTTTTTACAACTTCCAATTTTCCTAGATCCATACTTTATACATTCCATGTTCTGATTATTAATGGATGTTTGCAGCTGTTTCTTCCAATTTTGAGTGATGCCACCTCAGAAAATGGAAGTAGAGGATATTTTACTCCACCCACATCATTAAGTTCAAATCTATTTTTAGAGAGCAACACTTTCCCAGTCGTATCTTGAATGTCTTCTCACTGGAGGGGTGCTGACACTATATTGGACAATGTTTCATAGCTATTCAACAAGCTTTCCAGTACTATATCAGCCTGTGTTTCACTGCTGTTCATAAGGTTTTCACTGGACAATTCTTTGAGAAGTGCATGACATCTTCCTTCTTCCAAGTCTGTTTTAGTCGGGAAGCTCTGCTGAAATCTGTCCATCATGAATGACCCTGCAAGTAAGTGAAATACTGGTGGCATATACCCCAGCCTCACAGCAATAGGCAAGCCACCACAGTATGACAAACTGACAGATGAATGTTGGGCTTCACCAGATGGAATGGACAGGAATAAGATTGACTATATCTGTGGAAAGAGGTGATGTAGAAGCTCAATATCTTTAGCCAAAACAAGGCCAGGAGCTGACTGTGGAACAGACCATCAATTTCTCATATGCAAGTTCAAGTTGAAGCTGAAGGCAATTAAAGCAATTTCACAAGAGGCAAAATATGACCTTGATTATGTCCCACCTGAATTTAGAGACCATCTAAATAATAGATTTAATGACCAAAAACCAGATGAGTTGTGGGATGACATAAAAAAAAAATCATATATGAAGAAAGCAAAAGGACATGTAAAAGACAGAAAAGGAAGAAAGACCAAAATGGATGCCAGAACAGATTCTGAAACTTGGCTTTAAATGGATAGTAGTTAAAGCAAATGGAAGAAATTAGAAGATAAAAGAGTTGAAGGGATGATTTCAAAGAGAAGCTCCAGAAGACAAAGTCAAATATTATAATGGAATGTGCAAAGACCTGGAGTTAGAAAACCAAAAAGGAAGAGCCCTCTCAACAATTCTCAAGATGAAAGAACTGAAGAAAAAATGCAAGCCTAGAGTTGCAATATAGAATGATTCTGTGGGCAAAAATATTGAATGATGCAGGAAATATCAAAAGAAGGAATATATAAAGTCAATGTACCAAAAAGAATTGGTTGATGATGTTCATCCATCTCAGAAGGTGACATATGAGCAAGAACTAATGGTATTGAAGGAACAAGTCTAACCTGCACTGAAGGAATTGGTGAAAAACAAGACTGCAAGAATTGATGGAATACCCATCAAGATGTTTCAACAAATGGATGCTGCTCTGGGGGCATTCACTCATCTAAGCCAAGAGATTTGGAAGAGATCCATATTTGTACCCATTCAAAGAAAAGTGATCCCATAGAATATGGGACTTATCAAACAATGTCCTTAAATCACACTCAAGTAAAATCTTACTGAAGATAACTAGAAAAAGGTTGCAGAAGTATAATGATAGGGAACTGCCAGAAATGCAAGCTGGATTAAGAAGAGGATGTGGAACAAGAAATAACATTGCTAATGTCAGATGATCTTGGCTGAAAGCAAAAAATTGGATTGACACACTGGCTGCAATGATGGGCTCAGGTGTAGTGGGGATCATGGAGCTGGCACAAGATTGGGCAGTGTTCTGCTGTACATAGGGTTGCTATGAATTGGAGACAACTTGACAGCACCTAACAACAACAAATTTTTTTTTCTTTCAGTTTTTTATATATGTTATCCCATATATAACCCTTGCCCTCTTGCCTACATCATTTTATCTGAGAAATCAGAGTTTAGTCTTATTGCTTCTTCTTTGTAAGTGAGTTTTCATTTTTCCTCTGATGCTTTTAGGATTCTTTCCATCTTTGGTTCTGGAAAACTTGATTATGATTTGTCTTGGCAATTTTCTTTTGGGATCTACACTATTTGGGGTCCATTGAGTTTCTTCAATACCTATCTTATCATCTTTCAGGATATTAGGGAAATTTTCTCCCAGCAAATCTTGTGTAATTTTGTACTTTTTTTTTTTTTTTTTCTCTTAATATTGTGGATTTCCAGTCACACATATGTTATTTCTCTTGATGGTGTCTCAAATGAAGCTTAAGCTGTCTTCACATTTTTTTTCCAACCTGCATTCTTTCTTCTGACTGTTCCTACAAAAGATTGCAGTTAGAGATTTGTTTTCAATCTCATTAATTCTGTGTTCCATTGATAAAATTATACTCCTTTGTCCTTCCGATACATTATCCATTTCTGGAATTTTAGCATTAATCTTGTGGATTTGGATTTGCTCTTTTTGTATGGCTTCTAATTTTCCATTTAGTTTGTGAATTTGTTCTTGTATTCTTTTTCTTTTTTTCCCTCATTTCTTCTAGAGTGTTGTCTGTTTTTACTTTGATTTTGTCTGTTGCTTCCCCAAATTTTCTCTCAAACCATTGAAAGTACCTAAATAGAATTCTTTAGAATTCTTTATCAGGTAATTCCACTAGCATGTCTTCCTCCAGAAGATTTCTTGGCCTTGTACTTTGGTCACATGTTTGAGGTATCTTGTCCTTCTTTTGTGTATATAATTAGAATTTGTTTGTTTTCTTGAGACATTGTAGCATTACTGTATTAATTTGTTGATTGTGTGTTAGCTTACTTCATCTTGATTTTTTGTTTTACTCTATTTTAATATATCTGGGTGTGGTAGTTAAGGTTATGTATCAACTTGATTGGACCATGATTCTGAGTGGTTTAAACAATTGTGATGTGGTTATTCCATTGATGAATGCTTTGAGTAGCAAATCAGTTGAAAGGGAATTTCCCTCAGGGTGTGGCCTGTTTCATATATATGTGTATATATATATATACACACACACACATATACACACATACACAGGAGCTCTGGTAGCATAGTGCCTAAGACACTTGACTGTTCACCAAAAGGCTGGTGGTTCAAACCCACCAGCCACTCCTTGGAAGGAAGGTTGGGCAATCCTACTTCCGTAGTGATACTGCCTCGGAAACCCAAGGAGGGG
>NW_006922150.1:1274291-1276658 GCF_000298275.1 Orycteropus afer afer | reverse complement strand
ATATATAATCTTTACTGGTTTTGCTTCTCTAGAGAGACTCTGGGAGAGAGACCCCAGCAGAAAGACAACAGCAGAGCCAGAGATTGGCATTTAAACAGCAACAGGCTTATCAGACCATGGAGGAGAAAGCTGGATGTCACTGGGTAGGCTGCTTCCTGGCAGAGTGAGTTCCCTTTGAGCATTAGTAGGTAGAAGATAACAGCATGAAATGGAGTAGCAGGTTGGCTGACCCATGGAGCAAGAAAGCTGAGTGTTGTTAGGGCATGAAGATTCTTGGTTGAGACATTGCCTTTGGCATTAATTGGCAGAAGCAGAGAGACCAAGGAAACAGGAAGCAGAGCTGCCTTAGCCTAAATGGTAGTAACATGGCCTCTGGGAGAGGAACCACCACAGCCCCCTAGGTTTCGAAGAGTCAGACTTTCACCAACTTAGTTCTGGAGTGTGGGGCATCTCTTTCATGTGGGCCAGTGGAATAGAACAATAGCTACCACCCAAAATTGAGGGGGCAGTGTTGCCATGCCTTAGAGGTAGAGGAATAGGGCCTGCCAGGCCAAGGGAGTGAGGTAGCTACTCAAATTAACTAGGGGACTGGAGCAAACCAATGAAGGAGATCTGAACAGGTGCTGCTCAATGAAGAAAGGTACAGGTGCGAAGTTGACAAGGGGTGGAATTTTAGTAGTTAAGGTTATTTGTCAACATGGCTGAGCCTGGTTTTGAGTGGCTGGGCAGGTAGGTGTAGTATTCCGCATGATGAGATTGGTAATTATCTTCATAATCTATTGTGAACAAGTGAGTAGCTGCCTCAAGGGTGTGGTCTGCTTCCAGTATACAAAGGAATGGTCTGTAGCTTTGTGGCATGCTTGAATCCTAAATTTAGCTGAGTGGTTGTTCAGCAGCCTGCTATGTTGTCTGCTGATCTTGGGACTGTAAAAGAACTTGAATCAGTGGCCTGCCATGTAGTTTGATGATATTGGGACTATGCCTTTTTACTTGTCGATCTTGGTTTTATCAGCCTCAGTACTGCCTGAGTGAAGAAAGCTTCTAGCTTCAGTGGGCTGGGAGCAAGAAGCAGAGCTGAAGCCCAAGGTCGAGGGGCTTTCATCCAGCCCCTAGAGCCTGACTCTCAGATTTATAGCTTCCGAAACTGTAGGAGAATAAACTTCTGTTTATGAAATTCACCCATTTGTGGTATTTTCTGTTAGAGCAGCACAAAGTAACCAAAGCACTGGGTGATAGGATTGTTGTGTTGCCCTAGTCACTATTTTGGAAGCACAGAGGTACTTTCTACCTGTCTCTGGGTAGATTTGGAAGCATATGAGAGTGCGAGTGCATGTCTCTGATCAGAGATCACGTGGAGCAGCTAAGGATGGCTGTGTGATTGTTGTCTGCCATCTGTCACCAGTCCAGTAGTTCTGGAGTGGGTGGTGCCACTTGTCCCATGCACAATATAGCAGGTATAGGTGGACATGTTTGGATAGAGTCACCAGCTCCTAACTTCTGTGGAAAGATAGAAAGAAAGAAGGAAAAATAAAGTGTGAGGGGAGAGGAAAAAAAAATAAAGAAATTAAAATCAAAACCAGAAAAAAAAAAAACGAAAATAAAACAAAAAAACAAACAAAAAATGATGGAGGAAGAGAAAAGACCTAAAAGAAAGAAAAAGAATAAAAAGGAAAAGAGGAAAGGAAGGAAAAAAAAAAAAAAAACTAACAACAACAGTAACAAATCTCATAAGAAATAAATGTGGCACAGTACTGGCACAAGTGATAGCCACCAAACCTGGCTGAATTGGAAATGGGACACTCATTCTGTGGGAATGCACATGACCAAATATGGAGGGTTAGGGGTGGCACTACTGAATGCAGAGGTGGTGAGGGCAAGGTACTCACTTAGCCAGATTAGGTAAAAAATAAAAGAGAAAGAAGTAAAAGAAAATATAAATGGTGAGGGGAATTGAGAAGAAAATAAAAAGAGATAAAGGAAAAAATAAGGGGAAAGGATGAAAGGACTGAAAAGAAGGCTTAAAAAAAAAAGGAAAAAAGAGAAGAGAGAAAAAAAAAATAGTGCAAATGCTAGCTATCACATACAGCTGAAGCAGGAATTTGGGGCTGACTACAGAAGAGCTCACACTACTATTCATAGAGGGATAGGTGAAGGTACTGATGACCATGGAAGTGGAGACAGCAAAAAAGAAGAAGGAGAAAAGAGGAATAAAAGTATAGGGTGAAGAGGAATAAACAACAGAAAATAAAGAAGAAAATAAGAGGAGAAGAAGAAGGAGCAAAGAAAAATTAAAAAGAAAGAAAGAAAAAAAGCAACATAAAAAGAAATAAGGAAATCAATACCATTCTCAATAGCTACCAAAAAAAT
>NW_006922150.1:1264585-1271381 GCF_000298275.1 Orycteropus afer afer | reverse complement strand
ATACATACATACATAAATAGCTGTTAAAAAAAGCAACATAGCACTGTCAAAAGTGTCAGTCACCAAACGCTAATGCACAGGAGTACAGGGCTTCCTCCAACACATCATGCACTCTGACCAGAGAGGAGCAGAAGCAAAGGCTACTAACCACACAGACAGTAGGTAAGGGCTTCTTCTCTTTGAGGCAGATGGAAGGAAGTAAGAGCCAAGCAGAAAGATAATAATAACAATAATAAAATTCAGCCAAGCATTGGCAGTGGGAGGTGTTTGACTGGCCACAAGGTGGGTGGGACCACATTTCTGGTCACTTGCTGGTTGTGCAAGATAAGGGAAGAGGACATACTTCTCTGGTTCCATAATCACCAATGTGATCATGAATGCTGGTGCAGTCCTGGACAAATGGAGCTGGTTATCTGAATATCTGCACACTGCTTGTAATGATTCAAAATGGCCCTGCTGTACTAGATAGTGTTTTACTGTTATGTGTTCATTGCTTTCTTTCAGTCTCTTCCTCTCATCAAGATTAACGTTCAACAATTTTGAACATTTTGTTTCATGACATTGATTGCAATTCTCATAATGTAACAGTTCTCTTCCCAGTTCTTCCCTGTGGCTACCTTTGCCCTGTGTCCTTCTGTCCTGTGCATTCTTGCCCTCTGAACTATCATCCTGTCCCACAATTGATTGTTCTAAGGAGTTTACCTATTTGATATAAATGTTCACTTCATAGGTCTGTCTGTTCTCTGACTGGAAGCCAGGGTAGTTAGTTCAATTCCAAGCCTGAAGAGTGACTAGGGGCTATGGTCTCTGGGGCAGACTCTATTAATTTTTGCATCAAATTAAACTACCACCCACACTAAGAAAAATAAATTACCATCCAGAAGCATCTCTTATGCTCTCTTAATCACTATCTACTCCAGACAAATAATACTAAACTGACTTCCATCACATTAGCTTTGGTTTACCTGTTTTTGAACTTTATATAAACGGAGACATATACCAGCCCTTTTAGTGGCTACTTTTAGTCCATTTTATTTATGAGTCACATTATTTGTGTTTTGTGTATAGTTTAGTTGTTCATTCACATGTCTGTATTCTATTGTGCAAATATATCATAATGTATATATCCATTCTGCTGTTGATGGCCATTTTGATGGTTCCCAGTTTTGCACTATTAAAAATGTGGTGGTATGACATGTGCATATCTTTCTTTAGGTCACATTGGAGTGGAATTACTGGATCATGGGTTCTCATATGTACAATTTTGGTAGATAAAAATACAATTTTCCTAAATGTTTTTAACATTCTATGCTCATAAAGGAAAGGAAAAAAAGACCCAAATGGATGTCAGAAGAGACTCTGAAACTTGATCTCGAATGGAGAGTAACTAAAGCAAATGGGAGAAATGACAAGATAAAAGAGCTGAACAGAAGATTTCAAAGAGCAGCTCAAGAAGACAAAGTCAATTATTATAATGAAATGTGCAAGGACCTCGAGTTAGAAAACCAAAAGAAAAGAACATCCTTGGCATTTCTCAAGCTGAAAGAACTGAAGAAAAAATTCATTCCTTCACTTGCAATATTTAAGGATTCTACTGGCAAAATATTGAATGATGCAGGACACATCAAAAGAAGATGGAACAAATAGACAGTCACCAAAATAAAGAATTAGTCGATGTTCAAATATTTCAAGAGGTAGCATATGATCAAGAACCAATGGTACTGAAGGAAGAAGTCCAAGCTTCTCTGAAATAATTGTCAAAAGCAAGGCTCCAGGAATTGACAGAATACCCGTTTCAGCAAAAGGAAGTAGGGCTGGAGGCACTTACTTATTTATGCCAAGAACTCTGGAAGACAGTCACCTGGACAAATAACTGAAAGATATCAATATCTGTATTCGTTTCAAAGAAAGATGATTCACCAGAATGTGAAAATGATCAAGCACTATCATTAATGTCATGCACAAGTAAACCTTTGCTGAAGATAATTTTTAAAATGATTGCAGCAGTATATGACAGAGAACTTTCAGAAATGCAAGTGGATTCACAAGAGGATGTAGAACAAGGGATATCATTGCTGATATCATACGGATCATGGAAGAAAGCAAAAAATATCAGAAAGATGTTTACTTTTGTTTCATTAACTATGAAAAGCCATTCAACTTTGTGGATCATAATAAATTATGCATGACATTGCAAATAATTGGAATTCTAGAACACTTAATTGTCATCATGAGGAAACTGTACATAGAACAAGAGCCTGTCATTTGACCAGAAGAAGGGGATGCTTCATGGTTTAAAATCAGGAAGACTGCATATTGGGGTTGTGTTCTTTCATCGCACTTCTTCAATCTGTATGCTGAGAAAATAATCCAAGAAATTGGACTATATGAAGAAGAACATGGCATAAAGATTAGAGGAAGAACCACAACCTGCAATATGAAGATGAGAAAATCTTTCTTGCTGAAAGTGAAGATGACTTGAAGACATACTGAAGAAGATCAAACACTAGAGTCTTCAGTATGGGTTACACCTCAATATCAATAAAATAAAAATCCTCACAACTGAACCAGTAAATAACATCATGTTAAACAGAGCAGATTGAATTGTCAGGCATTTCATTTTACTTGGCTCTACAGTCAACACCCATGGAAGTAACAGTCAGGAAATCAGATGTACTGCATTGGAAAAATATTTTGCAAAAGAACTTTTTAAAGTGTTAAGAGGCAAAGATGTCGCTCTGAAAACTAAGGTGTGCCTGACCCAAGCCATGGACTTTTCAGTCACCTCATATGTATGTAAAAGCTGGACAATGAATAAGGAAGATCAAAGAATTGATGCCTTTGAATTGTGGTGTTGGCAAATAATACTGAAAATACCATAGACTGCCAGATAAATGAACAAATCCTGAAGAAGAGCAGCTAGAATGCTACTTGGAAGGAAGAATGGCCAGACTTCATTTCATCTACTTTGGTCATCTTGCCAGAAGGGAGAAGAATATCACGCTTGGTAGAGTAGAGGGTCAGTGAAAAGAGGGGAAGACCCTCAACAAGATCATTGATATAGTTGCTGCACCGATGGGCTTAGTTACGGCAAAGATTGTGAGGATGGCACGTGACCCACTAGTCTTCTGTTCTGTTGTCCATAGGATCACTATGAGTGTGAGCTGACCCAACAGCAGCTAATAACAACCACCACCCGTGGCTTTTGCACAAGTTTCCTTACATTACAAATTGCTGTTTATCATAGATTTTATTCCTTTGGTGTTTTCTTTCCATACCATCACACTCAGTATACAACCAATCACAAAGAAACCCACCAGACGTTTCACAGAATATCATATCTATTACAACTTTTGGAAACTAGAAAAAAAAATCTTTCAAACTCATTTATTATATGGAAATTTGACTTATTTTTAAGAAAAGTTAAATGTGTTTTCTGGTGGATATTTATGTTAATGATATTCATATTTTACATTTATATGACTAAAAAAAATGACTAGTTTATAAAATTGTTACAAACTAACACCAATCATAGTCTTCTCATATTCTCTCCCTGTTTTTCTCACTAATATATACAGTGAAATCTGAAAAGCATACTAATTTTAATATCTAATAATTAGTTTGCCTCTTATTGAGCTTCATATAATTAGATTCATACATTATATACTCTTTTGCATCTTGCTTATTTCACTAAACATATTAGTGAAATAATTTACTTTTATTACATATACTGGTAATTTGTCCTGTTCTCTATCTTTTTCTTAATTGTGTCATATTTAATTGAATGAATATACCATTCTGTATTCATCTTTTCATACATGAATAGGCATTTGGGCTGTTTCTAGTAGGAAGTTATCAAGAATAAACTTCTACAAACATTCTTCTACAAGGTTTTTGTCTATTTGTTTGTTTGGATATATGCATTTACTTTATTTGGGTACCTACCAAGAAAAGGAATTAATGGGTTATATGGTTGACTATCTGCCATACTGTGATGGTTTGAATGTTGCTATGATTTTGTAAGCTTTGCTATCAGTATTTTAAATACTACCAGGATCATCAATGTTGTTGTTGTTGTTATGTGCCATCGAGTCAAACCCGACTCATAGCGACCCCTCCTTGGGTTTCCGAGGCAGTATCACTACGAAAGTAGGATTGCCCAACCTTCCTTCCGAGGAGTGGCTGGTGGGTTTGAACCGCCAGCCGTCTGGTTAGCAGGCAAGTGTCTTAGCCACTATGCTACCAGATCATCAATAGTGGAGTGGTTTCAGTGGAGCTTCCAACTAAGCTGAACTAGGAAAATAGATGTAGCTATCTATTTTAGAAAATTAGGCAACAAATGCTCTATGGATCACAGTTAAATGTTTTCTTATATAGTGCTGAAAGATGAGCCCCTAGATTGGAAGCTACTCATATACGCAGTGGTCACAACAATGAACTCAAGCATAACAATGATTCCAGTGATGGGACAAATCTGGGCAACTTTCTTCCTGTTGTACATGAAGCCACCATGAGCAGAGGCAACTCCACAGCAACTACCAACAATGACAGGGTTGCCATGTATTCAGCTGTAGCAGAACCTGACAAGTAATTTTCCCAAATCATTACAGGTAGTCCCTGACTTACAACATAGTGGAGTTACAACAAACCTGTATGTACAACCGTCTTTTCTTTCTTTCTTCTTCCCTCCTTCCCTCTTTTTCCCTCTTTTCCTTCCTTCCTTCCTTTTTTTTTTTTTTTTTAAAGATCTTAGTGTTAGTGAAAGGAGTAATATGTACTACATACAATGTTGCAGTATATAATTTACTGATTTATCATTCTTAGATGTTCAGATGTTCACACATAGATGTCCAAAGAACATATTTATGAACATATTAATAATAAAAGGCAATAATAATTAAAACTTTTGTAAAAAAAGGAATTTTTCTTTGAAAGATATATAATGTTTTCTCTCTGGATTTATTATTCTTACTAACAAAGTGATGTTATCTTAAAAATATCATTCATAATTTTATTTCTTCAGTTAACACTGTGTATTTAATATCTGTACCAAATTATTGATCTGATGCTGTATACTGTTCAATTTCACACATCCATCACATTTTCCTTGTTTATATTCTGATTTGTACCAAATACCCTGGTATCACAAATAGTGCTGCAGTGAGCATATCTATATATACATGTGTGTTTTTTGTGGAAATTCTTAAAGTTCTTCAGAATATAATATACATAGATAGATATACATATAGATACACATGTAGATATAGATATAGATCAATATATACAAATCATGGCATTGTTAGAGTCCACTAATCATTGGCAGATTGTTTTCTAACTGGCCATACCAAACTACAATGACCCCATCAGTGTATGAAGCTTCATATTTTAATTCATCCTCTATAACATTTAACATCATCAGAAATTGGATTGCTTGACATTCTGATGGGTAAAAGAAGAGGTTTCTTTGTTTTAATATCATTTATTTATTTATAAGAAAGGAAGAAACCACTTTAAATACATTTTAGTTATTCAAATTTCCCTTTATATGGATAACATATTGTTATATGCCATCAAGGTTGTTGTTCTTGTTAGGTGCCATCAAGTCACTTCTGACCTTGTGTACAACAGAAGGAAACTACTCCATCCTATGCCATACTTACAATCATTGTTCTTGAGTCCATTGTTAAAGCTACTGTGTCAATCCACCTCCCTGCTAAGGGCATTCCAGCTGTACTTCTTCCAATATATGTTTATTAATTTTTCTGGCAGTCCATGGTATATTCAGTATTGTTTGCCAACACCGTAATTCAAATGCATCAGCTCTTCTGCAGTCTTCATTATTCAATGTCCAGCTATCACATGCATATGAAGCAACTGAAAATATCCTGGCTTATGTTAATCATATCTTAGTCTTCAAAGTGACATCTTTTCTCTTTAACAATTTTAAGAAGTCTTTTTCAGTAGATCTTCCCAAGGAAATACATCCTTTGATTTCTTCACTGCTGTTTCCATGGGCATTGATTGTGGATCCAAGTAAAATGAAATCTTTGACAATTTCCAACCTTTCTCTTTTTATCATGATGCTGCTTATTGGTCCAATTATGAGAATTTTTGTTTTCTTTATGATGAGGTGTAATCCATTCTGAAGACTGTCATCTTTATCTTCATTAGTGCTTCAGATCTTCTTCAATTTTCTGCAAGCAAAGTTATATCATCTATGTATCTCAGGTTATTAGTGAGTATTCTTCTAATCCCAATGTAGTGTTCTTCTTCATATAATCCAGCTTCTTGGATTATTTGCTCAGCATATAGATTGGGTAAGTATTGTGAAAGGATACAACCATGACACCCCCTTTCCTGATTTAAATCCATGCAGTAGTCACTTGTACTATTCAAAATCTGCTTCTTAGTTTCTATAAAGTTCCCCAATAAACACACTTAAATATTCCAGAATTCCTCTTTCTGATGGATTCCTTTCAGTTACTGATTTGTAGAAAGTCTTTACATAATTTAGACATCATTTTCTTCAAATCACAGATACTGAAAAAAACACATTCCAATATGAAATAAGTCATATAACATCATGTAAAGTATTGTTCCTTACAGAACTAATTAATTTGAATGCATCTGTATTTTTGTTGTTGTTCTGTAGTTATTCATTTGAGACTTGTTCCTAGAACACAAAGTTAATCTCATAAGAAATAAATGTTTATTAGCCATTCTGAAATAAAGTAGCAGTATCTTGTTATTAGGAGCTCTGGTAGTGTAGTGCCTAAAGCACTTGACTACTAACCAG
>NW_006922150.1:1228639-1261670 GCF_000298275.1 Orycteropus afer afer | reverse complement strand
ATAGAAAAGGATGGAATCCTACCTAACTCATTTTATGAAGCAAGCATAACCTTGATACCAAAACCAGGCAAAGACATCACTCAAAAGGAAAACTAAAGACCAATATCCCTCATGAATATATATGCAAAAATCTTCAACAAAATCCTAGCCATAGACTGCAACAGCATATCAAGAAAATCATTCATTATGACCAAGTGGGATTCATATCAGGATATGAATAAATACAGTGAAATATACAACCCTGATGCATATCTTCTTGATTTTAAAACATGTATTATCCTTGTATTCTTTTCAAATGACTGTCTCCTCATCTATGTCTGGGTTCCATATGAGCACAATTCAGTATTCTGGAATTCCCATTCTTCCCACTATTATCCATAACTTATTATGATCAAATGTCTTTGCAAGGTCATTAAAACAGAGGGAAGCACCTTTTTGTTACTCTCTGTTTTTACTCAAAATCCTGCTGACGTAAGGGATGATAATCCTCATCCTTTTCTGAATCTGGCTTGAATTTCTGGCAGTCCCTCTTAAGGTAGTGCTGCAATGATTTAAAAAGTATCTTTAGTGTAATTTTACTTGCATATGATATTAAAGATACTGTTTCATAATTGCCACATTCCACTGGATAATATTTCTTTGGAATGGACATGTATATGGATAAACCTCTTTCAGTTGGTTGGTCAGGTGTTATCTTCCATATTCCTTGGCAAAGAAGAGTTAGCACTTCTAGTGTTGCATCCATTTGTGGAAAAATCTCCATTTCCTCAATTCATGGAGTCCTGTTTTCAATCAGTGCCTTCAGTGCACTTTCAACTTCTTCCTTTAGTGCCATTGGTTCTTGACCATATGTTACCTCCTAACGTGGCTGAACATCAAACAATAATTTTTGGTACAGTGGCTTTGTATGCCTTCCATCTTTTTTTCAGTATCTCCTATGTCATTCAGTTTTTTTGGTCCATAGAATCCTTAGATATTTCAACTTGAGGTTGGAGGTTTTTTGTTTTTCCATTTCTTTCAGCTTGATAAATGCCAAGTATGTTCTTTGCTTTTCATTTCCTAATTCCAGGTCTTGGCATATTTTATTATAACATTTTATTTTGTCTTCTCAAGCACCTTCAGAATATTTTAGATAAAAATATTTTGTAAGATTTTTCCTCCCAGTTTGTGGTCATATTTTCATTCTTTTAGGTTTTTTTTTTTTTTTAGAGCAGAAGTTTTTAATTTTAGTAAAGTCCAAGGTAACTTATTTTTTTAAAAAAATTAATCATGCTTTTTATATATCTAAAGCCAATTACAAATTCAAGGTCACCTTGATTTTCTTTTATGTTACTTCTAGAAGATTTAAAATTTTGTATTTTACATTTAGGTTAGAATCCATTTTGAGTTAATTTCTGTGAAAGTTATAAAGTGAAACTCTAGATTCTTTTTTTTTTTTTAATTGCATGTGGATGTCCAGTTTTCCTAGCACCCTTTGTTGAAAACACTCTTTTAACTCCTTTGTACTTATGTAATAAATCAGTTGACATTATTTGTAAATTTCTACATTTTTTTCCTATTTTTTATATTGTGTTGGCTATCTCAATCCTTTGCCTTACCATATAAACTTTAGAATCTGTTTGCTGACATCCACAAAATATTTTCCTATGACTTTTCATCAGTATTCTATTAAATATTTAAGTAATGTTGGGGACAATTGCCACATTCACAATATTGAACCTGTCTATCCATGAACATTGAATATATTTCCATTTACTTAAATCTTCTTAGGTGATGTAGTGGGTAGGCATTTGGCTTCTAACCGGAGGTCAGCAGTTCAAATCCACCAGCTGCTCCACAGAAGGAAGATGGGGCCATCTACTTCAATAAAGATTTACAGTGTGGAAACCCAATGGAGGTCATTATGAGCCAAATTTGGTTCAATGGCAGTGAGTTTGGTTTTTGGTTTTGGTTAATTATTTTCGTCAGAATTTTGTAGTTTTTCCTCATCTAAATCTTATACATTTTATTTTATTTTTTTTCAGATTTATACCTATTTCAGTCTTTTAGTGTAAATGTCAATAGTATGGTGTTTGTAATTTCAAATTCTGATTGTACTTTACTGGGATATCAAGATATACATTGCTAGTGTTGTCAAGAAAGTTCCAATTCATAATGACCCTATATACAACAGAACAATATGCTACCCAGTCCTGAGCCAACCTCACAATCCTTGGTCTAAATGACCCCATCATTGCAGCCAATGTATCAATCCATCTCATTGAGGGCTTTCCCCTTTTTTGCTGACCCTCCACTTTACCAAACGTGATATCTTTCTCAAGGGAATGGTCCCTTCTGACAACATGACTAAAGTAGGTGAGACAAAGTCTGGTCATTCTCACTTTCAAGGAGCATTCTGGCTGCCCATCTTCTAGGCTGTCCATCTTCTAGGACAGATTTGCTAGTTCTTCTGGCACTCCATGGTACTATCAGTATTCTTTTCCAACACCACAACTCAAAAGCATCAATTTTTCTTCAGTCTTTCTTATTCATGTCCAGCTTCACATGCATATAAGTCAATTGAAAACACCATGGTTTGGGTTAGGCCCACCTTAGTCCTCAAAGTGATATCTTTGCTCTTCAGCTCTGGAAAGAGGTCTTTTGCCCCAGATTTGCCCAGTGCAATATGTCCTCTGATGTCTGGACTGCTGCTTCCATTGGTGTTCGTTATAGAAACAGATAATATGAAATCTTTGACAACTTAAATCTTTTCTCCATTAATCATGATACTGCTTATTGTTCCAGTTGTGATGATTTTTGTTTTCTTTATGTTGAGTTGCAATCCATAAGTAAGTGACTATTGTATATTAACTATGTGTCTATGAACTTTGCTATAATTGCTTATTTACAAGAGTTTTGTTGTTGTTTATTCTTTGAGTTTTTTTTTTTTTTTTTACGTAGATTATTGTTACCTGTGAATGAAGAGTTCTATTTCTATCTTCCCAATATATATGCATTTTATTTCCTATTCCTCTTATTTTATTAGTGATGATTTCCAATATCATATTGCATAGCAAGTGTGAAAGGGGACATCCTCAACTTGTTCTCAGGTGGATAGCCTCTGTTCCTCACCATTAAATATGATGTTGGTTATAGTTTTTTTGTTTACTTTTAAAAAACATAGTTTTATCAAGTTGAGGAAGTCACTCTTTATTTCAAACTTACTGAGATTTATCATGAATGAGTGTTAGATTGTAGGAAATAATTTGTGTGTACCTACTAATATGATAATATGATTTTTTTTCCCTGTAATCTAACAATATAATGTTGTTGTTGTTGTTGTTAGTTGCTGTTGAGTCAGCTCCAACTCATCATGACCTCATGTAGAACAGAACAAAACACTGTCTGGTCCTGTGCCAGCCACACAATACTTGCTATACCAGAGTCTATCATGGCAGCCACTGTGTCAATATATCTCATTGAGGGCCTTGCCCTTTCTCATTGATCCTCCACTTTATCAAGCATGATTCCCTTCTCTAGGGAATGGTCCCTTCTGACAAAATGACCTAAGTGGATGAGATGAAGTCTGACCATTCATGGTTTCAAGGAGCATTCTGGCTGCACTTCCTCCAGGACAGATTTGTTAGTTCATCTGTCAATCTATGATACTTTGAATATTCTTCACCAACACCACAACTCAAGAGCATCAACTCTTCTTCAGTCTTCCTTACCCATTGTCCACCTTTCACATGCATATGAGGCAACTGAAAACACCATGGCTTGGGTTAGGCAGACATCAGTCTTCCAAGAGACATTTTTGCTCTTCAGCACTTTACAGAGCTCATTTGCAAAAGATTTGCCCAGTGCTATACGTTGTCTGATTTCTTGACTACTTCTTCCATTGGTGTTGATTATGGGACCAAGAAATATGAAATCTTTCACAATGTCAATCTTCTCTCCATTTATCATGATGTTACTTATTGGTTCAGTTCGGAGGATTTTCATTTTCTTTGTGTTGAGATGCAATCCATACTGCAGACTGTAGTCTTTAATCATCATCAGTAAGTGTTTCAATTCATCTTAACTTTCAGCAAGCAAGATTGTATTGTCTACATATTGCCTGTATTGTCTACATATTGTCTCTTCCTCCAATCCTGATACATCATTCTTCTTCACATAGTCTAGCTTTTCACATTATTAGCTTAGCATACAGGTTGAATAAGTATGGTGAAAGTATACATCCCTGATCCACTCCCTTCTTAATTTTAAACCATGAAGTATTCCCCTGTTCTATAAGGAAGACAGTCTCCTTGTCTATGTACATGCTCCTCATGACCACAATTAGGTGTTCTGGAATTCCTGTTCTTCAAAATGTTATCCACAATTTTTTATAATCCACACATTCAAATGTATCTACATAGAATTCTGGTATTCTTTGCTTTCAGCCAAGATCCATCAGTTATCAGCAAAGATATCCCTCATTCCACATCCTCTTCTGAATCCAGTTTGCATTTCTGGAAGTTCCTGGTCAGTACAATGCTGTAACCATTTTTGAATTATCTTCAGCAAAATTTTACTTGCATGTGATATTAATGATATTGTTTGACAATTTACACATTCTGGTTGATCACCAATATGGGTCTCTTCCACTCATTTGGCCAGGTAGCTGTCTCCTGAATTTCTTGACATACATGAGTAAATATCATCACTGCAGCATACCTTTGTGGATACATCTTAATAGGTATCCTATCAATTCCTGGTGACTTTGTTTTTGCTAGTTTGTGCAGTGTAGCTTCAACTTCTTTCAATACCATTGGTTCTTGATCATGTACCACCTTATGGAATGGATGAACATCAACCAATTCTTTTTTGGTACAGTGATTCTCTGAGTTCCACCCATCTTCTTTTGATGTTTCCTGCATCATTCAATAGTTTTCCCATAGAAATTTTCAATATTGAAACTCAAGACTTGACATTTTTTCTCAGTTCTTTCAGCTTGAGTAATGCTGAGCATGTTCTTCCCTTTTGGTTTTCTAACTCTAGCCATTAGATTTCACTTTAATAATTGACTTTGTCTTCTGGAGCTGCTCTCTGAAATCTTCTGTTCAGCTCTTTTATCTTATCATTTCCCTCAATTGCTTTGGCTAATCTCCATTCAAAAACAAGTTTCAGAGTCTCCACTTACATCCATTTTTGTCTTTTCTTCCTTTTCTATTTTCTCAATGGAAGAAAAAATTCAAGCCTTGACTTGTAACATTTAAAACTTCCATGGACAAAATATTGAATGATGCAGGAAATATCAAAGGATGGGAGGAATACACAGAGTCCTTGTACCAGAAAAAAAAAAAAAAAAAAAAAGGTCGATATGTATCTATTTCAGGAAGTGACATCTGATCAAGAAACAATGGTATTGAAAGAAGAAGTCATAGCTGCACTAAAGGAACCGGTGAAAAACAAGGCTCAAAGAATTTACAGAATACCAGTTGAGACGTTTCAATTAATGAAGGCTGAGCTGGAGGCACTTACTCATCTATGCCAAGAAATCTTGAAGGCAGCTACCTGACCAACTGACTGGAAGAGATCCACATCGATATGAATTCTAAAGACAGGTGATCAAACAGATTATGAAAACTATAGAATAACATAATTAGTATCAAATACAAATAAAATTTTGCCTGAAGATAATTAAAAAAACAATTACAATAGTGTATTGACCAGGAGCTTCCAGAAATGCAAGCTGGATTAAGAAGAAGATGTGGAATGAGGGATATCCTTACTGATGTCAAATGGATCTTGGATGAAAGCAAAGAATACCAGAGAGATGTTTACTTGTGTTTCATTGACTACGTAAAAACATTTGACTGTGCAGATCATAACAAATTATGGATAACGCTGAGAAAGATGGGAATTCAGAACACTTAATTGTGCTCATGAGCATCCTTTACATAGACCAGGATGCAGTTCGAACAGAACAAGGGGATACTGCATGGTTTAAATTCAGAGAGAGTATGCATCAGGGTTGTATCCATTCACCATACTTATTCAATCTGTATGCTAAGCAAAAAATCTAAAAAGCTGGCTGTTTTGGTTAGCTAGTGCTGTTCTAATAGGAATATATCACAAATGAGATGGCTTGGACAAACAAGAGTTTATTCTCTTATAGGTCGGAAGGCTAAAAGTCCAAGTTCAAAGTTCCAGGCTCTAGGGGCTGGGTGAAAGTCCCTCAACCTTGGGCTTCAGCTCTGCCTCTTGCCTCTGGCCCACTGAAGCTAGAGGCATCTCTTCACTCAGGCAGCTACTGGCTGCTGAGGCTAACAAACCCATGGTTGACAAATAAAATGGCACAATCCCGATATTATCAAACCGCAAGGCAGGCCATTAATTCAAGCCCATTGAAAGTCCCAAGGTTGACAGAGCATGGCAGGCTGCTGAACAGTGACATGGCTACATGCAGGGTTCAAGCATGCCATAAGCTAGAGACTATCTCCAAATTTTCTCCATCTGGAAGCAGACATCATCCCAAAGGCAGCTATTCAGCTGCTTGTGGTAGATCTCACCATGGAATTGATTACCAGTCTTATCATAGGGAATAACTACCACCAGCTGCCCAGTCACTCAACCAGGCCCAGCCAAGTTGATATACAAATTTAACTACCACACTGGACTATATGAAGAAGAATGTGGCATCAGTATTGGAGGAAGACTCATTAGTTACCTGCAATATGAAATCTTGCATGCTAAAAGTGAATATGAGTTGAAATGCTTATTGATGAAAATTAAAAACTGCAGTCTGTAGTATGGATTACATCTCAACATAAAGCAAACTAAAGTTCTCACAACTGAAACAATAAGCAGCATCACAATAAATGGAGAAAAGTTTGAAGTTGTGAACAATTTCATATTACTTGGTTTCACAATCAACACCAATGGAAGTAGCAGTCAAGAAATCAGAAGATGTATTGCACTGGGCAAATCTGCTGCAAAAGACCTCTTTAAAGTGCTAAAGAGTGACGATAGATGTCTCTTTAAAGACCAAGGTGAGCCTTGCCTAAGCCATGGTTTTTTTCAATGTCCTCATATGCATATGAAAGCTGGACAATGAATAAGGAAGACTGAAGAAGAGCTGATGCTTTTGAACTGGTGTTGGCAAAGAAAATTGAAAGTATCATGGACTGTCAGAAGACTTAACAGATCTGTCCTGGAAGAAGTGTAGCCAGAAAGCTCATTGGAAGTGAGAATGGTTGGACTTCATCTCACTTACTTTGGTTGAGTTGTCAGATGGGGCCAGTCCCTGGAAAAGGATATCATGTTTGGTAAAGTGGAGGGTTAGCGAAAAAGAGGAAAACCCTCAATGAGATGTATTGACACAGTGGCTACAACGATGGGCTTCAGTGTAGCAAGGATTGTGAAGGTGAAACACAACCGGGCAGTGTTTTATCACTGAGTGGTAACAAAGTCTACCGCGCCGGTCAGCATCAACAACATCATAACTTCTCCTTTCTCTCTTCTTTCCACCCCTGGTAACCATTAATAAGCACTGGCCTCTATGTATTTTCCTGAGTGAGATCAAACAGCATTGTCCTTTTGTGATTGGTTTATTTTCACTCAGCATAATGTCTTCAAAGCCCCATCTGGGTTATGGCATGTACCAAGACTCTATTTCTCTTTCTGACTGAGTAGTATTAAATTGTATGTATGTATCATCTTTTGTTTGTCCAACTGTCCATTTTAAGATATTGGCTCCTTAAATTCTCAGTGATTTTCAATCACAAGTTGGTGTTTGTGATTTATGTAATTTTTCTGCTTCTGTTGGGAAATTATGTTCTTTTCCTCCTTTAAACAAATTTCATAGAATTTTTTATTACTATATTTTATATTGTATCATGGTAGCCGTCAAGTGATACAATTGATATAAATTTGAGATATATTGAATACACTTTTGGAATCAAATTGTATGAAATAAAACATATACTCTTTAAAGAAAAAAAACAATATATATATATATATTAAATAAGAAATGTATGTGTTTTTAACACCCCCAGCACTAAACATTTAAGTAGGAGGTAAGACAGAGCACTAAATAAGTCAGTAGGCCAATTGACTGGGATGTCCCATGAAACCATGACTCTACACCAAGGAATAAAATGTTACGAGTTGTTTGGTTGTATATAAGCAGCCTCAGCTTTTCTTCTTTTTTTTGTCATTGTTGCAAATATATTCTTCACACTTCTTTTGGTAATTCAACTTTCTATAAGTATACGATTTATTGACAGTATTTACAACAATCAACTGTGCAACCTTACCTTAATCAATGAGATTTTTCATTCACTGCAAACAAATACTCAGTGCTCCAAAAGCAATAAGTACACAGACACACTCTTTCATCTTTCTCTCTGCCCCTGGTAACAGCTAATAAACTTTGGTCTCCATATATTTGCATGTTCCTATCTTTTTCTATGATGGAAATCATGCAATATTTGTCCTTTTGTGACTGACTTATTTCACTCAGGGTAATATTTTCAAGCTCCATCCATATTGTAGCATGAATTAAGACTTCATTTCACTTGTTGGCTGAGTAGTATTCCATTTTATGTATGTACCACATGCACTCAGACATCCAAGTCACAATAGTTAGTCTCTATTTACCTAAAGCAACAGAGAAAGAAGGAGAGTCAGGAATAGAAGGAGAAAACGAATGTGTGGCTAATTTCCTTATGACCTACTACCTCATTTCATAGACCAGAAGAAGTGGATTATTCCCAGCTACCATTTGAACATTTTGATCAAAGACTGTATAGAAGATCTGTAACAAAAGGGAAAAAATGCAGAAGAGGTTTTAAAATATTCTTGGAATTCAGCCATTCTGGTTCCATGGAGACTAAATGAATTTCTAAAATTACTGTCTGAAGATAATCTCTAAACTTTAAACCAAAAATATCCCCTAAAGTCTTTTTACAACCAAACAATAGCATAGCTTAACTAGTAAAGAATCTCTACATTGATCATAGTGCTCTTTTAAGATTTATCTATATGAGATAAAATTGACAATAGTAACTCATAAAATTAGATAAGAACCTTAGGGGACTATTAGTTTATGTTAACAGGGAAGAGGCATAACAGAAAAGGAGAATAAGAATGATTGTACAACTTGAATGTAATCAGTATCACTGAATTATATATTTAGAAACTGTGGAATTTGTGTAAGTATGGCTGTGTATATTTTCAATGACAATAACAAATAGTTATAAATAATAATAAGTAAAGTTAACAATTAAGGAATAAAGGTACGGAG
The DNA here is from genome assembly GCF_000298275.1 of Orycteropus afer afer. Classification (NCBI taxonomy): domain Eukaryota; kingdom Metazoa; phylum Chordata; class Mammalia; order Tubulidentata; family Orycteropodidae; genus Orycteropus; species Orycteropus afer. The sequence continues at coordinate 1,252,399 of NW_006922150.1, read as the reverse complement.
TAGCAGAGAAAAAAAATTACCAAACATGCCATCACCCAGAAGAAACAATTATTACTAAAAATTATTAAAAAATCAGTTTCACACTGTGCATAAATTTCTATTAGGCTATTTTAAATTTATAGATGTACAACTTATTGACATAATTTATATTAATGGCTGTGCCACCATTACCTTATTATAAGCATTTTTTAATGTCATTGTTTTGAATGCCTCAGAATATCTATTTCAAAATATACTTTATTTTTCCCAGTTTAACAAAACTGGAGGGTAGCTTTGTTTTCTTTTGTTTTGGTTGGCATTTGACTGCTAACCAGAAGGCTTGTGATTCAAACCCACCAGCCACTCCTCAGAAGGAAGATTGGGCAATCTACCTCCATAGAGATACCACCTCAGAAACCCAGAGGGGTCACTATGAGTCAGATCTGAATCGAAGGCAGTGAGATTGGTTTTGGTTTTTTCATACAGTTAATATCATGAATGAGAAAATATTTAACATGACAGTGGAAAAATATAAATGTGTTTACATTTGTCCAGATTTGATTAAAAGGAAACTAAAAACTGAAGAAAAGTGTGTAAATTGATGATTAATTGCCCGAAACCCTTATTTTGAGGCAAAGTGAAAAGAAAAAAAAAAAAAAAAAAAACTTATCATGTAAGTAAATTCCTTCTACTTCATGTAAAGAAAATACAAAAGTACTCAGGATGGTTCAATGTGTAGGGAGTCAAATATCATCTATAATATAATCCTTGTATTTGAAAAGGTGAGTTGAATTTCTGATATATGTATATTTGTTTGTATGCAAGAGAAATCTTTAACGTGAAATAATTTTGCCTTATAATACTCATTGGTTTTAGAATTAAGAAGTGACTCTGGTATGTTTTTAACTTAAATATAAATTAAGCCTTCTTAATAACACTCACCCCCATCTGTCTGTCAGTGTGCTATACTCTTCTGATCTATGTATTGCTGCGATCGAAACTTTGCCAATGTTATTTCACACCAGCAGAGTCATCCATGTGGACAGATTTCAGTATAATTTCCAGACTAAGACACTAGAACAAAGACCTGAAGACCTACTTCCAGCAATTTGTCAATGAAAACTTCATGGATCACAACAGAGCATTGTCCGATTCATTTGCCTTGGGCATGTAATTAGGAAGTATCCATCCCTAGAAGAGGACATTATGTTTGGTATAGTAGAGGACCAGCAAGGGTCAGGGAATCTCACAATGATATGTTGTTGTTAGATGTCATTGAGTTGGTTCCAACCTATAACGACTCTGTGTGCAACAGAAGGAAACACTGCCCAGTCCTGCACCATCAACACAATCTTTGCTATGCTTGAGGCCATTGTTACAGCCACTGTGTCAGTCCATCTTGTTGAAAGCCTTCCCCTTTTTTGCTGACCCTCTACTATACCAATTGTGATATGCTTCTTGAGGGACCGGTCCTTTATGACAACATGACCAAAATACCTGAGATGAAAACTGATCATTCATGCTTCTAAGACTCATTCCTGCTATACTTCTTCCAAAACAGATCTGCCCACTCTTCTGACAGTATTCTCAACATTCTTCACCAACACCACAATTCAAGTATATCAATTCTTTTTTCTGTCTTCTTTATTCATTGTCTGGCTTTCACATGCATGAGACTATTGAAAATGCTGTCGCTTTGGTCAGGCATACCTTAAAGTGATATATTGGTTTTATTAACACTTTGAAGAGGTTTTTGGTAGTAAGTTTTTCCAGTCACATGATTTCCTGACACCTACTTCCACAATCTGCCTATTGTGGATCCAGGTAAAATGAATTCCCTGACAACTTCATTTTTTTCTCCATTTATAGCAATGTTTCTTTTTGGTCCAGTTGAGATTAGTCAATGAGATGTATAGGCACAATAGCATCAAAAATGGGCTTAAAAATTCTGACCATTGTGGGGATGATATAAATTGTACACTATTGGTTCTGCTGTACATAAGATCATTAAGAATCAATGTCAATTTTATGGCAGCTATCCACAGCAATATAACTCAAAGCCTATTTTTACTTGAGAATTTCACTTTTGTCATCAAAAATGAAATGAGCCTATGATTTTCTATTTCCATGCCATCCTCATATGATTTAGAAATGTGGATTTCAAATGCACTTTTAAAATTAGTTAAGCATATTTTCATGCTTCTACTTTCTAGAAAAAAAATGTAAAAGTGAATGATTCTCTACTTCTTGAACATAAATATTCACCCATAAAAACCTCTTGACCAAAGCTTTTTTTCCCTGGTCTTGTGGATATTAGGCTATTTAAATTTCGACATACTCAATGTCTTCATTTAGTTATTGCATATAATTTCTTAATTTTGCTTCAGATTTCCATCCTCTTTTCTTATCTTTGAAGCTATTTATAAAGGATAATTTTGACTTGGAAGAGAAAGTCTGTTCAGTTAATTCCTCTATTACACCTGTTCTTTTAAGTTTTTGTATTCCCCAGATTTCACATTTTATCTTGTAAGTAAATAGTCTTTTGCAAAAACCAGCCATATTGACTAGAAATGTGTAACCCAGTGAAAGATTTTCAACCAGAGTCCATATTATATTTTCCAATATGAATTTAGGAAGTCATTGTGACAGGTGTGGTTCAGAGTAAGGATGCACTTTTAGTACAATATGAGCTCACCAACTCCCTGTTTCCTTGTACTCAGCATATACTCAACCACAAGACACCCTATACTTTATGCCAGGCACTACTCTGTCCCAGGTGTTTCCTCTGCACATTCTATCTAGATAACTGAGAGCAGAAGGAGTGTCAGGCAGAAAGGACTCAATCTTTGAGGCTGGCCTCAGGAAAATTCTACCTATTCTGGTGTGCTCACCAACATAGCCAGTCTTATCACCTCACAACTTCCCTCTCATCACATACCAATACAACGGTAATGTTCTTCGGGATTTTATAGAGTGACAAGACAGGTGAGCAGGTAATTTGGAAAAGATTAACAAAAAAAAAAAAAAAAAGGAACAATGGTATTGCTCTTCTCCTTTCTATCCCCATCTGTTCCTCTGGCCCTCTTTTAATCCAACTCCAGGAACCTACTACCTTCTCTCTCTCTGGAGGTTTGTCACAGTTTTAATGTTCTGAGATCTGTCAACTTCTCTCTTGCTTTTGTGGCATCTCCAAGGTTAAGCTCTGGGAAAAAAGCCAGTTTTCTGTGTTCCTTTGCCATATTGTCAAGAGCTAAAGGTATGGGTATTTTTTGTGAGTTCTTTATTTTACTTTAAATCCCCACTTCTTCCACCAATACAGTTTAGACATGAGATCTGAAAAATAAAGCAATTAAAGTAAAAATGCATGGGATTTTTCCAATAGAGACTAAGAGAAAATTCTCTCAGCCCTTGGAGAAACTGATAAATATGCCTAAGCATGGAATGTGACACTATATTTCTTACAGCAAAACCAAACAAAACCCACTGTCATTAAGTCAATTCCAATTCATAGCAACCCTCATTGGGTTTCCAAAGCTATAAATCTTTATTGAAGTAGATTGTCCCATCTTCATCCCAAAGAGCAGATGGTGGGTGTGAACCACTAATCTTCAAGTCAGTTTCCAAATGTCTTACCCACTGTGCCACCAGAACTCCTTCATATGTCCTATAAGCCAATTAAAAAAATGAAATACTGGCCTTATTTTGTAGACATAAGTGCTTCTGTGGGGACATTTTATTTTTCCCTCTAGAGATTCTCATTCTCTGAATTTTCCTTGCATTTGATCTCTGATTGTAATCACTGGAATAACCCTTTTCTTCCTGTAGTGTCAGAATCCTCTGAACAGTATGATCCAAGGCACTTTGGACCTGCAGCAGATTTGCCCAATGGAATATGTCATCTGATGCCTTGACTGCTGCTTCAATTGGTATTGATTGTGAAAACAAGTAATATAAAATCTATGACAACTTCAGTCTTCCCTCCATTTGTCATGATAATGGTTATTGGTCTAGTTGTGAGGAATTTTGTTTTCTTTATGTTGAAGTGTAATCCATATTGCAGATTGTAGTCTTCAACCTTCATCAGTAAGTGCTTCAAGTCATCTTCACTTTCAGCAAGCAAGGTTGTGTCATCTGCACATCACAGGTTGTTAATGACTCTTCCTCCAATACCAATGTCACATTCTTCATATAGTCCAGCTTTTTGGATTATTTGTTTAGAATACAGATTGAGTAAGTATGGTGAAAGGATACAACCCTGATGGACTCCCTTCCTGATTTTAAACTATACAGTATCTCGTCTGTTCAAATGACAGCCTCCTGTCCTATGTACAGGTTGCTCATGAGCACAATTAAGTGTTCTAGAATTTCTATTCTTCTGAACGTTATCCATAATTTGTTATGATCCATACAATCAAATGCTTTTGCATAGTCAATAAAACACACATAAATATATTTCTTGTATTCTTTGCTTTCATCCAAGATCCGTCTGACATCAGCAATGATATACCTCCTTCCACATCTTCTTCTGAATCAAACTTCCATTTCAGAAAGTTCACTGTCAATACACTGCTGCATCCATTTTTGAATTATCTTCAGTAAAACTTGCTTGCATGTGATATTAATTATGTTGTTCGAAAATTTCAAAATTCTGGTGGATTACCTTTCTTTGAAATGGGTACAAATATGGATATCTTCCAGTTAGCTGGCCAAAGAGCTGTCTGCCAAATTTCTTGGCATAGATTTTCAAGTGCCTGCAGTGCAGCATCCAGTTGTTGAAACAATTCAATGGGTATTCTATCAATTCCTGGAGCCTTGTTTTTCATCAATTCCTCCAGTGCAGGTTTGATTTCTTCCTTGAATGCCATTGGTTCTTTATCATATGCCACCTCCTGAAATGGATGAACATCGAACAATCTTTTTTGTCACAGTGACTCTGTATATACCTTCCATGTTCTTCTGATGTTTACTGCATCATTCAATATCTTGCCCATAGAAACTTTCAATATTGCAACTAAAGGCTTGAAGTTTTTCTTTCAGTTCCTTCTACTTGAGAAATGCCAAGTGTGCTCTCTCTTTTGGTTTTCTAACTCTAGGTCTTTGTACATTTCATGATAATAATTGATGACTTATCTGCTTTAACTACTTTTTGAAATCATCTGTTTAGCTCTTTAACCTCATCAGTTTTTGCATTTGTGTTAGCTATTCTCCATTCAAGAGCAAGTTTGTGAGTCTCTTCTGACATACATCTTTGACTTGTCTTCCTTTTCTGTCTTTTAATAACCTTTTATTTTCTTAATGAATTATGTTCTTGATATCATTCCACAATTCCTCTGGTTTTCAGTCTTTAAAGTTCAGTGTATCAAATCTACTCTTTAGATAGTCTCTAAATTCAGGGGGTATATAACCAAGGTCATATTTTGTCTCTGTGGACTTGTTTTAATTGTCTTCAGCTTCAACTTGAGCTTTCATACGAGCAGTTGGTGGTCTGTTCCACACTCAGTCCTTGGCCTTTGTGGTGGTTAAGTTTGTGTGTCAATGTGGCTGGGCCTTATTGAGTGGCTAGGCAGCTAGATGTAGTTATTCCCCATTGTAAGATTGGTAATTAACTCCATGGTGTAATGTATTGGAGCAGATGAGTAGCTGCTTTAGGGATGTGGTCTACTTCCCATATGTAAGAAGCAGCTTTGGGAGTGGTCTCCAGTTTATGGCACACTTGAACCCTGCATGTAGCTGTGTCATTGTTCAGCAGCCTGCCATGCTCTGCCAACCTTGAGACTTTCAATGGGCTTAAATTAATGGCCTGATCAGTGGTTTGGTAACATCAGGACTGTGCCATTTTATTTGTAGACCTTGGGCTTGTCAGTCTCAGCAGCCAGTAGTTGCCTGAGTGAAGAGATGTCTCTAGCTTTAGTGGGCTGGGGGCAAAAGGCAAAGCTGAAGCCGAAGGTCGAGAGGCTTTCACACAGTCCCAAGAGCTTGGCACTTTGAACTTGGACTTAAAAGCCTCCAGATTGTAAGAATGAACTCCTGTTTGTTAAGGCCATCCCATTTGGGGTATGTATTCTTGTCAGAGTGGTACTAGGTAACCAGAACAGCCTTGTTTTGGCTGTAGATATTGAGCTTCTCCGTGTCTTTTTTCACAGATATAGTCAATCTGATTCCTGTGTATTCCATTTGATGAAGTCCACATGTATAGGTGCCACTTAAGTTGTTGAAAAGGTATTTGCAATAAATAAGTCATTGGTCTTGTAAAACTTTATCATGCCATCTCCAGTGTCATTTCTATCACCAAAGACATAGTTTCCAAATATTGGTGATTCTTCTTTATTTCTATCTTTGTATTCCAATTACTAGTAATAATCAATATATCTTGATGGCATGTTTGGTCAATTTCAGACTGGAGAAGTTTGTAAAAATCTTCAATCTCCTTGACTTTGGCTTTGGTGGTTGATGCATAAATTTGAATAATAGTTCAAACTCACCAGCCACTCCTAAGAAGGAAGATTGGACAATGTACTTCCACAGACATACTGCCTGGGAAACCCAAGGAGGGGTTGCTATGAGTCAGAACAGACTTGATGGCAGTTAGTTTGGTTTTGGTTTCAGTTTCAGTTTCCTATTAATTGATCTTCTTTGTTAGTATATCAATATCATCCTATCACTGGCACCATCACACTTCAAGACAGATCTTGAAACATTTTTTTATGGCAGTGAATGTCACACCATAATTCTTCAGTTTGTCATTCCAGGCATAGTAGGTCATATGGTTGGTTGTCTGATTCAAAATGGTCAAAATCAGTCCATTTTAGCTCACTAATGCCTAGGATATTGATCTTTATGTGTTCCATTTTATTTTTGACAGCTTCCAATTTTCCCAGATTCATACTTCATACATTCCACACCCTGATTGTTAATTGATCTCTGCAGTTATTTCTTTCCATTTTGAGTCATGCCACATCAGCAAATAGGGATATTCAACCCACATTACTAAGATTGACTCTACTCTGAGGAAGCAACTCTTCTCTTGTCATATTTTTGAGTGCCTTTCAACCTGAGGGGCTCATCTTCTGGCATTATATCAGACAATGAATGTTTCAGGGTTATTCATAAAGTTTTCCAGTAATATATCAGACAGTGTTTCAGTGCTATCCATAAGGTTTTCACTGGCCAATTTGAGAAGTGAATGGCCCCTTCCTTCTTTCAAGTCTGTCTCATTCTGGAAGTTCCACTAAAACATGTCCACGTTGGATGACTCTACAGTTATTTGAAATACCAGTAGCAAAGCTCTCAGCCTCGTAACTACACACAAGCTTCCATTGTATGACAAACTGAGATGAGTGGTGGAGGTGAAGCATGGTCATTATTTATTTCAGAATGTGAAACACTTGTTCTTGGATTTTCTAGATTTTTCTGAATCCATCATTTTCCCATATGATCTGTTAAAAGAAAAAAGCAAAAAAAAAAAAAAAAAAAAAAGGACTTTGACAGTTTTATTGTCCAGTGAGAGGAAAGTTAAATAAAAGCTGTTCCCAAGAATCTACCATAGTTTAAAAAATAAAATTTGTGAATATATGAAATATATATGTTACACAAACCACTTCCAAGCTTCAGGGTTCACTGTATAAGCTTCTTCCCTCAGGAATAGAAAAAACTATAGCATCACCCAATCCAAAAACCCACTCCCATCAAATCAATTCTGACTGATAGCAATCCGTCACCATAGACTAAAACTGCCTCATAGGGTTTCAGAGGCTATAAATCTTTATGGAAGCAGATTGTCCCTTTCTCTTGGAGAAAGGTAGGGGAGAACCACAAGACTTCTGGCTAAGAGCTGAATGTTTTAAGCACTATGCCACTAGAGCTCCTTATAGGATCACCACTATGGTGATTATAAGCACAGAGGCTTTGTTCAAAGGAAAATTTAGCAAGGCATAATTTTCATCTTAAGTTTCTTTTGTTTGTTTGTTTGTAAAATATGATATAAATAGAAGACAATGTAGATCTCTTTGCTACATTTTGTCATACATGATATAATTTCAAAGAAATGAATCGGTTCCCCATTCAAAACTGAAGCTCACTTTTAAGGTATTAAAAAATAATGAACTATCCTCTAGAAACCATGAAGATATGTATGGGAAATATATTTCCTTCAGATAGTTCTATAAATGTACCTGTCTAATGCACCAAAATAATGATTCATACTATGAGTTTAATCAGTGCAGAACTTTGGAACAACTAATGTATTGAAAACCAATTGGTGAGTGATTAAAGGCTTTAATCTTCCAAAGCAGATGAATTGTAGAATTTGTATTTCTTGAAAGAGCATTTGTTTAGAAGAATGCACTTTCTTCAATGTAGTAAAACTCAAGAAACAATTGCTGTTTTATTTATACAGAATTTTGAAACTGTGTGTTACATGGTAGTCCTAATATATCTATGCTCAGAGAGCAAGAGAAAACTTTCACACTAAAATTCTAGTGAATATAGAGAAAATAAATACCTCACCTTTATTCGTTCTAATTCATAACACCTAAAGTTCATTTTAAGCAACTATCTTCTCTGCTGTATCAGTTACTATCAAGTGGACCTGGACTCTCGACTACCCCATACGTGTTATAGTAGAACTGTGCTCTGTAGATTTCAAATGACAGATTTTTTTCAGAAGTAGATTACAGACCTTTCTTCCAAAGCACTTCTGTGTGGACTCAAACTTCCATTCTTTCAGTTAGCATACAAGTGTTTAACTGCTTGCAGCACCAAGAGGTTTCCTTCTGCTATGAACCTACCTAAAACTTTAAAATTCCCCCAGTAAGGTGACTGTAAGCTATTTCCAAAACTCAGCCCTTCATTCTTTTTTACTTGAGTACATCACTCTTTACTTGAGTGCCCTCATTAAACTTGTGTGTGTGTGTGTGTGTGTGTGTGTGATTTCTTGTTAAGTTCTGTCTTATTACTGGACTATAAATTATTTCAAGAAAGGGACCTTACCAGGGACACAAAAGATCTATGCAAAGAAAACTACAAAACACTACTTCAAGAAATCATAAAAGATCTACATAAATGGAAGAACATATCTTGCTCGTGGATAGGAAGATTGAACATTGTGAAAATGTCAGTACTACCCAAAGTAATCTATACATTCAACACAATCCCAATCCAGATTCCATCAACATTCTTTAAGGATATAGAAAAAGCAATCACTAATTTCATATAGAAAGTAAAGAGACCTGAGATAAGCAAAGCACTATTGGAATAGAAGAACAAATTAGGAGGATGTCAAAACTGCAGCAGTCAAAAGAGCCTGGGGTTAGATTGACAGACATACAGACCAGTGAAAGAGAACTGAGAACTTAGAAATAGATCCATTGACCTATGGTCAGCTGATCTTTGACAAAGGGCCAAAATCCATTCAATGAGGAAGAGATAATCTCTTTAACAAATGGTATGGGCAAAACTGGTTATTCACTTGCAGAAAAATGAAACAAGATCCATACCTCACACCATACACAAAAACCAACTCCAAATGGATCAAAGACCTACATGTAAAACCTAAAACTGTAAAATTCATCAAGGAAAAAATAAGGGCAAACATACAGGCCCTAATTTATGGCATAAATAGACTATCAAGCATAACCCAAAATGCACAAACAGTAGAAGATAAACTAGATTATTAGAATCTTCTAAAAATTAAATTTTTATATGCTTCAAAGGACTTCTCAAAAGAGTAAAAAGAGAATCTACAGATTGGGGAAAAATACTCAGTAATGACATATCTGAGATATTTTATCTCTAAAATTTGTAGAAAACTTTAATACCTCAACAACAAAAAGACAAGTAATCCAATTGAAAGATGAACAGAAGACATGGATGGACACTTCAAAGAAGATACTCAGGCGACCAACAAACACATGAAGAAATGTTTGTGATCATGAGCTATTAGAGAAATGAGAATCAAAGCAACAATGAGATACCATCTCACTCCAGCACTAATAGCAAAGTTCAACAACACAGAAAATAACAAATGCTATTGAGGATGTGGAGAGATTGGGACTCTCATACACTGTTGGTGAGACTATAATGATAAAATCATTGTGGAATTGGGTATGGTGATTCAAGCAATTCCATTATTAGGTATATATCTTAAGTAGTGAAAACTAGAATATGAATAGATACATGCACATTCATGTTCAACACAACACTATTCACAATGCAAAGAGATGGAAACCACCTAAGTGCCCATCAACAGAAGAATGGATAACCAAATGATGGTACATACACACAGTGGAATACTATCTAACCCTAAAGAATAATGTAGAATCTGAAATACCGCGTAACGTGGATGAACTTGGAGGACATTATGCTGAGTGAAATAAGTCAGTCATAGAAGAATAAATAACATATTAGATCACTATTGTAAAAAGTCAAGGAAAGGTTTATATATGGAAGGAAACTTTTTTGATTACCAGGAATGGGAGGGCAAAGGAGGGAACACTGCTATACAGGTAGAGACAAGTATTGATTTTGGTGCAGGGAAAGGTAGTATAAATTAAGAAAAAGAAAAATGAAGAAGAAGAAGAAAGAAAAGGAACCTTGTTTACTTTCTTCACTATACCCCTTATAGCACCATGCCTGGATCATATCAATGATTATCAAATATTCCGAATAAAAGAATAGGGCGTAAAGAACATATGACATATCACAATGTTAGTTGTACAAACATCTGATTAATTAAAGTGAAGGACCATTTGCATTACATATTTCCTTCTAACAAAGCATCTTGAAATCACATGCAAACTCGGGGAAGGGAAAATATCACTTCCTTAAGTTTTATTTCTTTTACACTTGACCGTCTAGAGAAAAACTGCTCACTATAAGTATCATGTGAGCCCAAAATGTTATTTCAAATTTTCTAGCAACACAGTAAGGAGCTCCGGTGGCACAGTGGGTAAAGCATTTGATTCCCAACCAACAAATTGACAGTTCAAACTCACCAGCTGCTCTGTGGGAGGAAGAAGAAGCAATGTACTTCCATAAAGTTTTACAGATTTGGAAACCCAATGGGGATCACTAGGAGTTGGAATAGACTTGATGGCAGTGGGTATTTTAGTGGCTACATCAATAAATGAGAAGAAATACAATAAATGAATTTTAACAATATGTTTCATTAATTCAACACATGCAATATATTACCATACAATCCATATCAAATTGACATAAAAATATTAATTAAATGTTTTATTTCATTTTTTTTCACACCTATTGGCTATCATAGTGGACAAGCAGGTATAGAACCATGATTTTCAAAGTTTCTGTGCATAGAGCACACTTGGGAATATTATAATAACATAGATTCTTATTCAGCAGATCTGGGCTGGGATCATGCCTTTCTAATAATTTCCTTGGTGTTTTTTTTTTTTTGTTGTTGTTGTTGTTGCTTACCTAACACCACTGAGATTTGATGGAATCAATTTAAAACACAGTTACACTTGATGACCCAATTTAGGTATTAAACACACAGCTGCACTTCATGTTCCAAACATGTGACCAATGGAATGCAGGTGGAAGTGATAAGTAACATTCTGATAATGTCCATAACATTCCCTCTGAAATATTCTTCCACATTCTTTCTTTACTGGTTTCCTGTAAAGAGACCAAAGGACAGACAGAACACATAAGACCATGAGAAACAACAAAGACATTGGATAGAAGGAGCAGAATGTCTGAGTCCATTTCCTAGGTAGAAGACTACCCACAAAACACTCAATTGGGCTGTGATATGAGAGACCATCTTTTTATTTCGATAAGTCATTGATTGTTTGGGAGCTATAATAATTTTCTTTAACCAGTACAAGTACTTGGAAGTGATATTATGTACTGGTTTACTCATTTTTCTTTCATTCCTCTTGATTAATTTGGCAAGTAGTAAGAAAATGATTCATGATAGAAAGAATTTTATCTGTATTTTTGGCCATAAGGAAATATTTTGCCTTTCTTAAAGAGCTGTAATGACTTTCACATGAAGTATATAATTGAGAGTGTTGAAAAATTGAAATGGAAATGAAATTAGAAAGATGGAATTTATGACCTTAAGCAAGTGGGTCTAATTTTCTTAGTGATTGCTATGCATACTTTTCATATTATTTAGACTCATTCAATTGTTTAAAACATTCGTGTTATTCATATTTTGTTGACATGCAGATGAGTTTGAGAATGCATTTGTCCACAACCCATTAAGAGGATATATTTTTACCATGTCACTATTCTTATTCCCTCATTCTGTTTAGCTTAAACCCCATCCATTGTTTATGTAGAAATTATATAAATATAATTTTTGTAAGTAATCTAAACTAACAGGTGAAATATTTTCACCAGTCATGACTTTGATTATATATTTTCCTTACTAGAATAATTTAATTTACAATAAAAAACTGGGAAACCAAAACAAGAATACATAGAGTGTTTAATAGAAGTAGATAATGTTTAAAAACAGAGAATCATTCAGAGAGAAATGGAAAAAGCAAATAAGAAATGAGCTACAGATCACACCACAGCTCGACCTCTGAGGAATACATACATATACGGGACAACTGTATTAATCTTAAATGAAAATGAGTCATTTGATTCATTTGTTTTAGATTTGTGACTGTTAAAGGCAGATCATTAAGCCTATCTTCCAAGATTTCTTTGGGTGCACTTGAACTGCAAAGCTTTTGGTAAGTAGTCATAGGCTTAACCATTTACACTACCTAAGGATTCCTGTTGCTTAACAATAGGTTGGTAAAAACTAAAGATATTTCAATCAGATTAACTATCTTTCCCTAGAGTTCTATTCAAAACAACACTTGCATTATTATTATTAACATTATTTTAAAAAACTTTTATTTAGTCCTTAATCAGGAAACATTTCTGTTGGTGTTTTTTGGGGATTTTTTTTTTTTTCCTCTAAACAAGATGGTATTTAAAGAAATATGTAAAATGTGTAGACCATAAAACAACAGAATTACAGCATTATTTTATTATTATTTAATCTTAGTCTTGACATATGCTTGATCTTCTGGAATCATTTTATAGATGCCCTCATTAAAGTCAGAGAATGGTCCGATTAGTCATTCTAGCTATTCATCTGTAGAATGCAGTGCCCAATTCAGGAGAGAATGGAAAATATGCCATGATGCCACCAAGTATCTAGAAAGTGTATAAATAACAACAGGAAAAGTAAGCTGAAAATATAAAAATATGAACTATTCAGAACAAGGTTACATTAATTTACTAACTTTCCAGAGCCTGGATATCACTATATGAAATTCTTATTTTAAATTAAATCTTCTAATTAGTTGACTGGTTAACTAATAGAAATTAATTAATGTATTCTGTTACATTATTTCATAGAAAATGGACATAAAATCTTAGAACTAGAAAAGACTTTAAAGTATGCCTAATCTAATTAAGTCTTTTAACAGGCAATATTAGGACCTGAAAGTGGAAGTGGTTTATACCACATTCTATATCCACTAATTTCTTTTTGTCTTTGACCACTGATCTTTCAGTAACATAACACACATTTAGATTTTAACATTAATAATATTGTTTTTTTCATTTTTTTCCTAAAAATAAGAACACAATTGATGTACTTTGTCTGAGCTTATAGCAGAAATTAGATTAGTGCCCATAATTTTCAAACTACTTAGATTCGTGGCCAACAATAAGCATTATAAATTCAAGAGGGTTTTCTCAAAAGTATTTACTATGTTGTAGACCCTATGACCACCAAAACTGAAAAGAGTGTATGATAGATAGAGAGATAGGTAGGTGCATAGATATACATACACATACATAGATAGATAGATATACATGAACACACACATGCACATATATTTTATATTAGCTGCATTTACATTTATAGCTATGATGTGAACTGATATATTGAAAGGGAAAATTATTTGGTATTTAAAATTATTAAATATTAACTTAATTTGCTATTTAAAAATTATTAAGCTAGTTTTCTAAATTCTAAACCCATGGCTACACAGTTCTACATTGATGCTAGTAAGGGGATTGCAAATCAAATGTCTTAGTGTGTACTGCTAACCAGAAGGCTGGTGGTTCAAACCCACCAGCCACTCCTTGGAAGGAAGGTTGGGCAATCTACTTCTATAGTGACACTGCCTCCGAAACCCAAGGAGGGATCGCTATGGGTCAGATCCAACTCCATGGCAGTGAGTTAGGTTTGGTTTGGTTGGCTCCATTCTAAATTTGGACAATGGGGGGCACCAGAGAGAGATTAGAAGGCTAGAAGAGAGGATTGCTTCTTTCTGTTTGTTTCCTGTTCTTGTTAGTATTACTACTGCAATCTTCCACCTGGCATAAACAATTCGTTCCAGTTGCAGTGATTACTTACAGTTTGTCAAGCACTATTAGGACACTAGCCCACTCAAAGAGACAGAAACATTATGAGATCTTGTGTTTTTTTCCTCACAAGTCTATGTCCAGCTTTTTTAGGCCATCATCACTCTTGTTCTTGAGACCATAAGGCAGACATCTCAGAGGACTACGTCTGCAGAGCCCTTACTCCAAGTTGCTAAAATCTGCCAACCCCAATGACTTCCTTTTGTTTCCCCAACCCTATGGATGGGAAGCTGCTTCCTGGGTTCAAATTTTCTATTAAAAAAAGTCAAGCTTCTTTTTTTTCTTTAGTTTTCCAATACCTGGCTACTATATATATATATATATTTTTCTCTGCTACAATAACTGCTACACTTTCTGTTTCCTGACTGAATCTTGACAGAAAAGAATATTAAACATTGGCAATGATTGAGGAACTTCACGTATCAGACACCATTCATAAGCATTACCCAGCTTTCCGAATCATCCCAAGTGTGTATATATAGTAATATTATCATTCCCTTTCAATATAGATGTAGTTTTAGGATTACACAGATCAAGTACATTGCATCAGGTCATGAATACTTGTTAGAAGGGGCTAGAATAGGAAGATAGCAGAAAAATGTAACTCTAGTGTTTCACAGCTTGCTCTCTCAATGGCACAAATGGTTAAATGCTTGACTACTAGCTAAAAGGTTGACTGTTTTAATCCACCCAAGGGTGCCTTGGAAGACAGGCCTGATGATCTCCTTTCAAAACTCCATTCCCTTGAAAACGCTATGGAGCAGTTCTACTCTGCACACATGGGATTGTCATAAAGTGGAGCTGACTTGATGGTAGCTAACAATAAAAGTCTTTCACTACCTGCTATAAACCTTGAAGCCTTCAAAGCATTACTTGATGAATGATGATAATAGCTAACACTTCATGAACATTTATTATAAACTAAGCATGCTTCTCAATGCTTAAGTCATAAATATTATCAGTAAATAACATATACTAACCCATTTAGTCCACAAAACAACTCTAAGTGACAGGGTGGGTGTTATTGCTATTATTATTATTATTATTATTATTATTATTATTATTATTATTATGGCTTCCTAGGTGCTGCAAAAGGTTAAACACTCAAATATTAATCCAAAGGTTGTTGTTCAAACCCACCCAGAGATATCTTAGAATAGAGGCTTGGAGATTTGCTACTGAACGTGGCAGACTTGAAAAGTCTATGGAGCAGTTCTACTCTGCACAGAAGAATCAATCAAGGACAACTAGTACTGTTTTTTTCTAACCCCAGGTTGCAGATGAGGAAACTGATGCAGAGAATAAAATCAGATAGTTTGGCTCTCATATATGCTCTTCATCACCAGTGCAATCTGCCTTATGAGGTAAATATAAATGATAATAAGGTAGTCAAAGTATCAAACAAGAAATTTAGATTTTGGCAACTGTTTCTTTACCACAAGTAGTTTTGTATTATTTTTGTCTCAGTTTCTTTTCTTCCTCTCCACTATTGATTTAATATTCTTAATTCTATCTTCTTCATATTAAAGTTCATTAAGTTAGTCCCAAGTTTTAAGAAGTCATCCAAAACTCTTATAAACTAGGTCCTGATCCATTTCTCCAAATTAATTTCATGGATTTACAGTAGGGATTATGCATGATTTACACAAAATATTCTATGTCCTGTCCCTTAAGTTCTACCTCATTTTTCCCTTGTCAGGAATGCTTTTCTCCTTTCAAACTAGATATATTTATATAATGGCCATTTATAAGAGGCATGGGCAAGATTTTTTTCCTAGTTAAATAGTCCATACTGATTCAAGTTCAAACTCTTAAAATGTTTATTGTCCTTACTGTAGAAATTTATTGTAAGTTTTTCCACTTTCTTTGTGTGTAAATTATGTCTGTTTTCACCAGATTACAATTTCTAAGACTCTAGTAAAGGGGAAGTGATAATAATAATATATACCTCATCATTCACCACTTCTTTGTCAGTTTGTCCTATTGTGGTAGCATGTGTGTTGCTGTGGTGCTTGATGCTCTGCCACTGGTATGTCAAATATCAGCAGGGTAACCCGGAGGAGTAGGTTTCTGACCTTCCAGAGCTTCCAGACTATGACAGACTAGGAAGAAGGACATAACTAGGTCCAATTCTGGGGAAGAAAAGGAAAAAAAAAAAAAAAAAGGCTACTGAAACCTTTATGAAGAACAGGGAAACGTTGGCTGATATTGTGCCAGAAAATCACCCCTCAGATTGGAAGGCACTCAAAATATTACTGTGGAAGAATGATTACCTCAAAGTAGTCAACTGTAATGACATGGATGGAGTAAAGCTTTAGAGACTTTCATTTGCTGGTGTAGGATGACTCAAAATGAGAAGAGAACAGCTGCAAACATCCACTATAATCAGAATGTGGAATGTATGATGCATAAATCTAGAAAAATTGGAAGTTATCAAAAATGAAATGGAATGGATAAATGATCCTGGTCATTACTGAGCTGACATGGAGTAATATTGGGCATTTTGAATTGGACAATCATTTGGTCTTCTATGCTGGGAATGACAAATTGAAAAGGACTCACATCACATTCTTTCTCAAAAAGAACATTTCAAGATCTATCCTGAAGTATAATATTGGAAGTGGTAGGATCATGTCCAAATGTGTAGAAGGAAGACCAGACAATTCTACTATTAGTCCTTTTTTTTTTTCTTCACCAACCTCTGAAGCCAAAGATGAAGAAATTGAAGATTTTTACCAACTTCTGCAGTCTGAAATTGACCAAACATGCAATCAAGGTATATTGGTAATTACTGGTGATTAGAATGCAAAAGTTGGAAACATAGAAGACCAATTGGTAGTTGAAAAATGTAGCTTTGGTGAAATAAATGATGCTGGAGAACGTATGAGATAGTTTTGCATGACCATCAATTTATTCATTGCAAATTACCTTTTTTCAATAACATAAATAGTGACTATATACATGGACCTTTCCAGAAGAAATGCACAGACATCAAATCAACTACATGTGTGGAAAGATACAATGGAGAAGCTAAATATCATCAGTCAGAACAAGGCCAGGAGCTGACTGAAGCAGAAGAAAACTAAAACAAGTCCATGAGAGATAAAATATGACCTTGAGTATATCCCACTTGAGTTGAGAGACCATCTGAAGACTAGATTTGATGCATCAAACACCAGTAAATGATGACTGGACAAATTGTAGGATTATACCAAATACATCATACATGAAAAAAAAAAGGTCATTAAACACACAGAAAAGGACGAAAAGATCAAAATCGATGTCAGAAGAGGCTCTGAAACATGCTCTTGAATGGAAAATGACTAAATCAAATGGAAGAAATGATGAAATAAAAGAGCTGAACAGAAGAATTCAAAGGACACCCCAAGAAGACAAAGTAAAATATTGTAAGGAAATGTGCAAAGACTTGGAATTAGAAAGCCAAAAGTGAAGAACACTTTCAACATTTCTGAAGCTGAAAGAACTGAAGAAAATATTGAAGCCTCAAATTGCAATTGAATGATTCTATGGGCCGAATGTTGAGCAATGCAGGCAACATCAGGGGAGGATGAAAGGAATGCACAGAGTAACTGTGCCAGGAGAAATTTTTCGACATTGACCAATTCAGGAAGTGGCATGTGATTGGGAACAGATGGTATTAGGACTGCAATGGAGGCACTGGGAAGGAACAGGGCTCCAGGAATTGATGGAATATCCATTTAACTATTTCAACAAATGAATATAGCTCTGGAAGTGTTTATACATTATTCCAAAAAGATTGGAATACCTATACCTGACCAACCAACTGGAGAAGACCCATGTTTGTACCCATTCCAGGGAAGAATGATTCATTGGATAAATTGGAAATTGTTTAACATAATCATCAATATCACATGTAAGTAAGGTTTTGCTGAGGATAATTTGTTGATGGTTACAACAGTGCATAGGTGGGAGCTGCCAGAGATTCAGGCTGGGATCAGAGGAGGGCATGGAACAAGGGGTATCATTGTTGATGTCAGATGGATGTTGGATGAGAGCAATGCATGCAGGAGGGATGTTTGCTTATGTTTTGTTGACTGTGGAGGTGCATCAGGCTGTGTGTTCCATGGCAAAGTGTGGATAGCGTTGCAAAGACTGGGAATTCCAGAACACTTAATTGTGCTCATGACAAACCTGTGCATGGACCAAGAGTCAGTCTTTGAGCAGAGTAAAGGGTTACTGCAAACTCTGGAATCAGGAAGGATGTGCATCATGGTTGTGTCCTTTCACCATGAGTGTTCAATCTATATGCTGAACAAATGATACAAGGGGCTGGAGGGAAGACTCACTGACAGCTTGTGATATGTAGATGACACAACTTTGCTTGCTGAAGTTCAGGAAGACTTGAAGATCTTATTGATGAGGATCAAATATACAGCCTTCAGAGTGGATTTTGCCTCAGCATAAAGAAAACAAAAATCCTCACAACTGGAGCAATAGGTTAGATCATGAGAAATGGAGAAAACTTGGAAGTTCTCAATAATTTCATTTTATGTGGGTTCACAATCAATGCCCATGGAAACAGCAGTGAAAAAATCAAATGACAGATGTATAGAGACAAGATGGCATCCTGCTAATACATTCTGCCCAATCCGTCTACCATAGAGGCATAGTAAAACCTAGTGAAACACATACATATAATTATCCTGGTCTGAGCATCTGATGTGAAGATAAAGTATTAGATTTAATACAGATAGGAAAAGGAGGTGAAGTGAGGTCAGTGACTGGGGAGATAAATGAAGACATACTGGCTGAATAGAAGTAATTATAAACAGAAAGGAAGATGAGGAGAAATAATGAAGAAGGAAAAAGAAAAACTATACAGAATACACATGGCATTAAAGACAAAAGGTAGAGAGATAGAGAGATTGGGAGGATTTCAAGGTGAGTTAAAGCCATGTGGGAGATAGGAAAGGAACACAAAGGGAAGCAAGTCAGATTTCCAGTGGCATCAGCTGCCATGGGGTAAGGATGGAGTAATGGAAAGGGAATAGAAAAACTCACCTCAAGTAAACCAAACCCCATACCAGACTCTCTGCTATTGAGTCAATTCCAACTCATATCAACACTTTTTGGGGCACAGTGAAGCTACCTCCTAGGGTTTCAGGAGTTGTCGATCTTTGAGGAAGAGGCCAGCCTCATCTTTCTCCTGTGAGACAACTGGTGGGTCCAGCTGCAGGATTTTTATTGACAGCTGAATGCCAACCTCAGCAAACCACTTCAAAGTGATAGTCCCAGGGGCTGTGACTATCCCTTTCTGTGCCTATATCACTGGCTGATCTTTCTGACACTAAGCATAAGGGACACCCACCTAAAGCCTCCTCTCTTGGAGGTTCCTACTTGCACCAAGCTCTTTCCACTTATGGGGGCATATGCTCTGGTGAGACAGTGGATTCCACCACAACTGCCTGCTCCCAAGGATTCTGGCTGACCTAACTAGAAAAATCCTTCCTCTTTAATTACCTTATCATTGCCTTACTTTTCTCCTTTCCTTTTCCCCATTTTTTCTTCCTTTTTATCTACTCATTTCTCCTTTTAATTCTTTTTCATTTTTACCAATCTTCCATTTTTCCCATTCCCTTTCCCCTCCCTTTCTTCTCCTTAATATTTATTCTTTCTTTTCTTCTTTTTTCCATCTCTTCTTCTCCTTGGTTTTCTTTTCTTTCTTGGTCTTTCTTTTTCTGGCCTTATTCAAAACTCTCCACTAGTCACCTATATGTCCTACACCAACTACCTAACCCAATGGATGAGTACCAAAAACAACTCATGCAACATGGGATCAATGACAGACAGTGGATAACACCTGCTCATCCCAACTGCAGTTCCTCCTCACAATAAGCAGGCATCTACACAATCATGATTTGTATCAGTTATTCTACCAAACAAGAGACAGCAGGTGAGTCACCCAGTGCTGCCAGGCTAACAACCAAAGAAGTGCATCTGCCCCACACACCTGGATATATCAAAAGAAGTGTCCAAATTAAAGAATGAGGAAATCTTCCCAAGGAAGAACAGGTAACAGTACTACTAGATAAGGATTTCAAAAGCATATACATATATAAACCAAACCAAAAACAAAGTCATTGTCATACAGTCTTTTCCAACTCATAGTGACCTCTCCTTGTGTTTCTGTGGCAGTATGTCTGCACAAATAGATTGCTCAATCTCCCTGCCAAGGAGTGGCTTGTGGGTTTTAACTACCAGCCTTCTGGTTAGCAGTCAAATGCCTTAAACACTATGCCACCAGAGCTCCCATATGTGTGTGTGCGTGTGTGTGTGTGTGTGTGTGTGTATCCTTTCAAGAGCTCAAAGGAACCATAAACAGAAGCTAAGAGAAGACAGAAAGACAGACAATACTCTTGAAGAATTCAGGAAAAACATACAAGAACAAATTAAGTAGACAATTAGAAATCATACAAAAACAGCAATTCCAAATCCAGAGGATGAACACTAAAATTACAGAGAAAGCTAACACATTGAGAAGACAAAAGACTAGACTTAAACTGGCTGAAGAACAAATTTCCCAGCCAGAAGACAAATCCGTTGATACCTGCTTGTATGATAAAAAATCAGTAAATGAAGAAAATCGAAGTGATATTATGGGATGATAACAAAATAAATAGCATAAGTTTGATTATAGTTACAGAAAAAGAGGTAGTCAAAAAATAAAAAATAAAAAATAAAAAAAACAGAGAAAAGTGTTGAAGACTTGTTAGCAGAAAGTTTCACCAATATCAAGAAAGACAAATAGATATCCATTCAAAAAGCTCAATGAATCCCATACAGGATAGACTTCAAGAGAACATCATCACCATATATCATAATCAAAATTTCAAATTTTCCAAAACTAAAGATAAAGAAAGAATCTTGAGATCAACTTTGGAAAAACAAAATGTTACCTACAAAAGCCAACACCAAAAAACCAAACTCACTGCCATGGAGTCAATTCTGGCTCTCAGAGACCCCTCCTTGGGTTTCTGAAGTGGTATCTCTGTGGACGTAGATTGCCCAGTCTTGTTTCCAAGGAGTGGCTGGTGGGTATGAACTGCCAACCTTCTGGTTAGTAGTCAAATGTCTTAGGCACTATGCCACCAGAACCAATAAGACTAAGTTCTGATTTCTCAGAAAAAAGCCATGTAGACAAGAAGGAATGGAATGACATATACAAAACCTTGAAGGAAAAGAATGGCCAACTGAGAAGTATATATCCAGTCCAAATTTCTCTCAATTATGAGGGTGAAATTAAGACATTCCCAGGCAAAAAGAAATTAAGGGAAGTTTTGTGAAAACCAGATCAACCTTACAAAGAAAAAAACACAAAAATCACTGCCATCGAGTTGATTTGACTCATTGCTACCTGTCCTTGGGTTTCTGAGACACTATCTCTACAGAAGTAGATTGCTTAATATACAAGAAATGCTAAAGGGAGTCCTTCCAACAGAAAACCAACAACAGAAGACAACAAATTAAGATGCAGACACATGACAACATTACCTAGAAACAAACCCAGAAAAACAATTCTCAAAACTGAAATAGGCTAACAAAAAGGTAGAGATCTAGAGGAGCAAATCAGTGGAATAAATGGTATAATTTCAAACCATCATAATGGAGAGGAAGTGAGGACAATATCTATATGGAACAAACTTCCAAATTTAGAGAGGGAAGAATTTACCATGGGGTAAACAAAAAGAAAATTAATAAACCTTCTAACCAAAATAAGAAAGAAGAAAATCACATAGATTCAGTAAACATAAAATAAAAAACAATGAAGAAAAAGAAAGAAAACTCAAGAAAAAAAATGAACTCAGCACAGAAAAATATTCAGAAAAAAGAAACCACCACCACACACACAAACACACACACACACACACACACACAAAGACAACAATAAATTCACTTCTAGCATTAATTACACTACATGTAAGTGGACTAAATGCACCAATCAAGAAAGAGTGACAGATTAGATTAAAAAAAGAGTATCTATCAATATGCTGCCTAAAAGTGACTCATTTTAGATACAAAGATAAAAATAAATTAAAAATCAAGAGGTGGAAAAAATACATCAAGCTAATAACAACTGTAAAAAAAAGCAGAAATAGTAATATTAATTTCTGGTAAAATAAACTTTATAAAGTACAAAGAAGTATATTATATGATGCTGAAAGGATCAATTGACCAAGAGGATATTATCATAATAAATATCTATGTACTCAATGAAAGTCAGCCACAAGGATCCAGGTGAGGAGAGAGAACCCAGGCAGGCCCAAAGCAGCAGGGTGGGAGAGCAGAAGAAAGGGGATTAAAAGCCAGGAACCTGGACAGAGGAGCAGTCAGCTGCAGGGATCCAGGTGAGGAGAGAGAATTCAGGCACACCCAAAGCAGCAGGGCAGGAGAGTGGGAGAAAGGAGATTAAAAGGCCAGGAACCCAGACAGAAGAAAAGTTAGCCACAGGGACCCAGGTAAGGGTGGTATGAAAGGTTTCCAACAGGGAGATAAACCTGTCTGTCGGTTTGTCCTACTATGGTGACGTGTTGATGTGAGTTTTAAGGCTGAGCTACTGGTGTTTCAAATCCAGTGGGATGCACATGGTGAACAGGCATGAACCCAGCTTACAGACTGAGACAGACTAGGAAGAAGGAAGAGGCCATCCACTTCTCAAAGAATTGGCCAGAAAAACATTATGAATAACAAAGAAACACTGTTTGATACATTATCACACAACTTTATGAATAGTCTGGTTAGGTTAGAAGGCACTCAAAATAGGACTGGGAAAGAGCTTCATCATCTGAGTAAACCCACCCTTAGTCCGATGGATAAGGTAAAGTTTTGAGACCTTCATTTGCTGATGTGGCACCACTCAAATTGAAGAGAAACAGCTGCAGACATCCATTAATCACTGGAACATGGAATGTATGAACTATGAATCTAGGAAAATTGGAAGTTGTCAAAAAAGAAATGGAACACATAAAGATTCATATCCTCACCATTAGTGAGCTGAAATGGACTGGTTTTGGTCACTTTGAATGGGGCAACCATATCTACTATGCTGGGAATGACAGTTTGAAGAGGAATGGTGTGACATTCATCACAAAGGATGTTTCAAGATCAGTCCTGAAGTATAATGCTGTCAGTGATAGGATAATACCCATACATCTACAAGGAAGATCTGTTGATATGACTATTATTCAAGTTTATGCCCCAACCACCAAGCCAAAGATGAGGAAATTGAAGATTTATATCAACTTCTGCAGTCTGAAATTGACCGAACATGCAATAATCAGGATGTGTTAATTATCACTGGTGACTACAATGCAAAAGTTGGAAACAAAGAAGAAT
>NW_006922150.1:1226538-1227574 GCF_000298275.1 Orycteropus afer afer | reverse complement strand
AGAATGTGGAAATTATAGAACAATATCATTAATATCACATGCAAGTAAGATCTTACTGAAGATAATTCAAAAACTTTTGCAACAGTATATTGACAGAGAACTTCCAGAGGTGCAAGCTAGATTCAGAAGAGGATGTGGAACAAGGGATATCATAGCTGTTGTCAGATGGATCTTGGCTGAAGGAAAAGTATACCAGAAATATGTTTACTTATGTTTTATTGACTATTCAAAGGCATTTGATTGTGTGGATCATGACAAATTATGGATAACATTGAGGAGAATGGGAATTACTGAACACTTGACTGTACTCATGAGGAACCTGTACCTTGATGAGGAGGCTGTCATTTGAACAGAACAAGGGGTCACTGCATGGTTTAAAATCAGGAAGGTAGTGCATCAGGATTGTATCCTTTCCCCATACTTATTCAGTATATATGTTGAGGAAATAATCTGAGAAACTAGACTATATGAAGAATAACATGGCATCAGGATTGGAGGAAAAATCATTAACAACCTGAGATATGATGATGATACAACTTTGCTTGCTGAAAGTGAGGATGACTCGAGGCACTTATTAATGAAGGTTGAAGAATACAGTCTGCAGTATGGATTACATCTCAATATAAAGAAAACAAAAATCCTCAAACTGGACCAATGAGCAGCATCACAATAAATGGAGAGAAGATTGAGGTAGTCAAAGAATTCATGTCGCTTGGTTCTACAATAGATACCAATGGAAGCAGCAGTCAGGACATTAGATGGCATGTAGCATTGGGAAGGTTAACCGCGAAGGAACTGTTTCAAGTGTTGAAGAGCAAGGATGTCTCCTTGAGGATTAAGGTGCACCTAACACAAGCCATGATATTTCCAATCACCTAGTATGCATGTGAGAGCTGGATAATCAATAAGGAACACTGAAGAAGGGTTGATGCTTTTGAGTTGTGGTGCTGGCGAAGAATGCTGAAAGTACCATGGACTGCTGAAAGAACTAACAGATCTGTCCTGGAGGAAGTGCACCCAAAATGCTCCTTGGAAG
>NW_006922150.1:1221212-1225933 GCF_000298275.1 Orycteropus afer afer | reverse complement strand
AAAAAAAAAAAAAAACCTACAAAGCATCTTCTCGAATCACAAACTATAAAATTAGAAATCAGTAACTAGAAGGCCAAGGCTTAAAAAAAAATCAAATATATAGAAACTGAATAACACACTGCTCAAGAACTACTGGGTAACAGAAGAAATAGTGTGAAATTACAAAAAAAAAAAATTGCTAGAAGCAAATGAGAATGAAAACACAACATACCAAAATTTTTGGAACACAGTAAAAGCATTACTCAGAGGACAATAAAAACAACAACAGCAACAACATCATAATATTATTTTGAATATTCTGTGAGATAAGTGATCAGAATTGTGCCAAAACCTAGAAAGTGTTCTGTGAATGGCAATTATTAGTTTCTCTGTCATGTGAACAAGCTACATCACTGGATAGTGAAGAAATTGTCTATGGTACTGTTTCACAATGTGAGCTCAAGGTCATTTATGTTGCAAATAATGTATCATAATTAAAACACTAAATAGAAGAGATATTTTTCTATTGTCTCTAGGACTCAAAATTAATAATTATAATATTTAAGAGAGAGTAAGAAGGTCATTAGAAAAGATGGACTTTAAAAAAAAAAAAAAAAGAAATGTACAGGCATAAAGAACATTGTGAATGGCGGCATTTCTTTTCCCTTACACCTTCTATGAAAACAGGAAGGAGGGACTCCTTCACTTACACCAAATGAGAGGTGTGTCCAAGAGATAGCCTGAGAGAGATTAGAGGAAACTGACTCTTATTCACCAGCTGCATATTTAATGATCTGCAAAAAATTGTAGACCATCTTGTGCTGATATCCATATAGTGTGATATAATTATTATTTTTTTTTAAAGTTTTTATTGTGATTTGGGTGAAAGTTTACAGAGCCAATTCACTTTCCATACAGCAGTTCACATACACTTTGTCTTATGACATTGACTGCAATTTCCCACTATATGGAAAGAGATATACAGTCTCCAGTCATTTCTTTCCCTCTCTATGCTTGGTCTTCAGTCTCTCACTTCTCAAGATCATTCTCTGCCACTCAGGGCACAAGCTTCAAGGAAGAGAGAAAGGATGAGGCTTAGCTAATAGTTTTTGTACTCTTGAAATGTCTGCTTCATGGCAAGCATCTCAATGCTGGCTCATATTGGGGGAACACTGTTTTGATTTTTAGAGATCTCAGGAGGTATTTTCATGGTGAAACATTATTTGATATAGGCAAGGAACAAAAGTGGGATGTTGTTTTTGTTGTTGTTAGGTGCCATTGAGTTGTCTTCGACTCATAGGGACTCTATGCACAGCAGAACAAAACACTGCCTGGTCCCGCATCAGCTCCCCGATCCCTGATATAGTTGAGCCCATCACAGCAGCCACTGTGTCAATCTATCTCTTTGAGGGCCTTCCCCTCTTTTGTCGACGCTCCACCTTACCAAGCATGACATACTTCTCCAGGAAATGGTCCCTTCTTATAACATGACCAAAGTAGGTGAGAGGAAGTCTGGCCATTCCTGCTTCCAAGGATCATTCGGCCTGCACTTCCTCCAGGACAATCATGGGAGAATAGAAGTGCTGTGTATGCATATAGTGGTTCCAAAATAAGTGGGAATAGGATAATGATTAGCCTGGTCTCCTAGTATCTCAAAATAATAGAGTTGTTAATATATTTAATGGCAACTATTAAATATACACATATGTGCAATATTATTTATAAAAATTATATGCCTTTATATATCAATCATGCATTTTCATTTGCATTTCAATTTGTTTCTTGAGTGGGAAAGATGAGAATGAAGTTTAAACTAGCCATCTTAGAATTGTGAGTAATTTTGTTCATACATCTATTTGTTCAAAATATTTATGCAAAAAGTCCGTACTAGAGTCTATAAGTGGACCACATATGTAAATTGCATTGCACATGGAATATCATTTGTTGTGTATGCCATGCTTGAATATGGGGTGGAACCATTGAGATATGGGGGCAGAAAGTAGTGGGAGACACATTCTTCTTTCATTCTCCTGGATGCCATAATCTGTAAATTCTCTGAATATGGTTTGCAAAACCAAGAATTAATTCCTAAGGTGAAGACTCTTAGGCATATATCACCTAGTATTTGTTTTCTTGGCTCATTGTGTGTTTTCCTTGAATTCTACTTATCTATGATTGCATTCTCCATAAAGTTTCACCAAGTTAGCTTTTTTGATTTATGCACTGTTTTCTAGGAGAATATGTAACTAAGATTATGATAAAGTGAGGGTTTTCCAAGAAAAATTACATAGTAAGAACTATATCAATAATGGCTGTTAAATTAATATCATTAATAGAAAAAAAATCCATACAATTTCCCAGTAGATGCCAAACATATATTCAACAAAAGTCAATATATGTTTTAGAACACCAAATTACATAAAACAATTACAAATTCAATTAAGTAAGACTTTTGTGTCCTTAAAATAAGTTTTATTTTTCCCAAATGTACAACAAACAAATTTTCAAAACAAGGAATAGATAATTCTTATTAAATTTAAAGTTAATACTGCAATGCCAGCATGTATAACCACATGACATTATTATATATGTGCTAGTGGTTAAAGCATTTGGCTTCTAAACAAAAGGTTGGTGGTTTGAACCCACCAGTTACTCCATGGATTAAAGATGAAGCAGTCTGCTTCAGTAAAGATGTACAGCCTTGGAAACCCAATGGAGATTGCTATGAGTTGAAATCAACTCAATGGCAATGAGTTTGAGCTTTAAGAAGATCTGATGGAGGAGTGGTTAAGAGCCCATCTGCTAACAGAAAAGTCAGGAGTTTGAATCTACCAGCTTCTCCTGGGGAAAAAGATATAGAAGTCTGCTTCAATAAAGAATATAGCCTTGGAAAACTATGGTGCAGTTCTGCTGTGTCCTATAGGTTCAATATGAGTTGAACTTGCGCAACAACCATGATGAAACTGTAATGAAAGAAAATAGGTTATAGTGGGAAAAAGTCTAAAACTACCCACTGTAAATTATTTATCAAATAGCATTATCATTTTATCTAGCAATTCTGTGTTTAGAAATTTATCATTTGGATATAAATGTGTTTGTGGGAAAAGATTCTGGACCATACACTTACTGCAAAATCAGGAATTATGAATGTTTTGTTCATCATTCCACACATAACATTTAGTACTACACTTGGTACACCATAATGATAACCAATGATCATTCTGTACTATAAGCCAGACAGTCTCCTAAGCACTTACACAAATTAATACATTTAGTTCTCAGAACAATCTTCGTGGTAGATGTTGTTACAAATGGACAAATTGGGGCTCATACTGATTATGTGATTGTTCTAAGATCCAACAGACAATAAGTGATGAAACAAGGATTTTCATCCAGACATTCTGACTAGAGAACTATTTCCATTGATCATTGTTTTCTTCAGATTTTCACATGTAGAAAGAATGTAGTTGTTCTAAAAATGTGTTTTTCAATTATTGTACATAGAATGAGTGATGCATAAAATGATTTATAAATAAGTGTATAAAATGTAATATAAATGAATGTACAGAATATATGTTGTTGTGTTGTTGTTATGTGCCATTGAGTCAGCCCTGACTCATAGCGACCCCTCCTTGGGTTTCCGAGGCAATATCACTAGAGAAGTAGGATTGCCCAACCTTTCTTCTGAGGAGTGGCTGGTGGGTTTGAACTGCCAGCCTTCTGGTTAGCAGTCAAGTGCCTTAGGCACTATGCTACTAGAGCTCCTACAGAATATATAGATGATATATAAAATATGTAAATGAATTATTGAATGATTGCTATTTGTAAGCAATTTATAATAGTGAAACTAGAAAAGCAATTAAATACACTATGTGCTAAACAGTATTCTGATAAAATAAACATCAGTGCATGAAGATAAAGGAATCTATGAAGTCATGGAATATAATTGACATTAATATATAGAAATAGATATATAGAAATACCGATATAGATAGATAGATATAGGAGTATATAGTGCTATGTGAAAAACAGATACCAAGTTTGATTGGAAGAATTATGACCCCTTAAAAGTTTCTGTGTTCTAGTCCCTGGAACCTGTAAATATGTATTACATGACAAGGAGAATTAAGATTGCAGATAAAATTAAGGTTTCTAAACAGATAACATTGATATTACAAGATTATCCTGTATTAACCAGGTCCAAAACAAATCAAACTCAACCATTGAGATGATTGCTACTCAATGATTGCTACTCATTGATTGTTACTCATAGTAACTTCTCCTTGGGTTCCCAAGTCAGTATCTCTATGGAAGTAGATTGTCCAGTGTTCCTTCTGAGGAGTGGCTAATGGGTTTGAACCTCCAGCCTTCTGGTTAGCAGTCAAGTATCTTAGGCACTACACCACCAGAGCTCCTGTATTAGCCAGGTGGATCCAGTATAATCAAAGGTTCCTAGTAGGTGAAAGAGATACACAGCAGAGTCAGTGTCAGAATACATTTTAAGATGCTACACTGCTGGCTTTGGAGATGAAAGGGATCCATAAGCCAAGGAATGCAGGCAACTTATAAAAGCAAGAAAAACAGGAAACAAATTCTCCCTTAGTGCCTGCAGTAGAAATACAGTACTGTTATCATCTTAATTTTAGCACAGTGAGACCTATTTTTGAAATTCTGACTTTCATTATTGTAAGAATGAATTTTTATTATTTTAAGCCATCAAAATTGTGGTAATTTTTATAGTA
>NW_006922150.1:1209984-1220679 GCF_000298275.1 Orycteropus afer afer | reverse complement strand
CCAGCCTTCTGGTTAACAGTCAAGTGCTTTAGGCACTATGCTACCAGAGCTCCCCAAATATAAGACATTTGAACTGAGCTCAAAATAATGGATTAACCTGCTCTGACTCAGGGAGGATGAGGAAGAAGCTGAGGCAGAACTGCAGGTACTCTCAGAAATAATGTTTTTGCACAAGCTGTCCCTACTCTTGACAGATAAGTAAAACCATTTTCAAAAAATTCATTCAGATAAGTAAAACCATTTTCAAAAAATTCATTCAGGACAGGACATCTATATATCAACTGATGTACAATTCATACTTACTGGTATATGACTAACAGTTGTTGTTTTCCTAAATTTCTCCTATATAAAAGCTTTTCTTATTTTCTGTATTTTAGAGCAATTTGTAATTTTGTAAATTGTTGCCTAGCTGAAGTTGTGGCACCCTTCAATAAATCTCTTTACTTTTAATAGAGTAAGCATTCTTACTCTTTGACAATAATTTATTTATAAATACAGTGTAAATATAAATTTATCTGTATATATGCTTATTAATATATATAAATACAGCAATATATTTACGTTGATATTAGAGTTTTCAGAACCTCCATTAGCTGATGTGTCAGGACTCAAAATGAGGAGAAACAGCTGCAAACATCCATTAATACTTGGAACATGGAATATATGAAGTATGAATCTAGGAAAATTAGAAGTTGTCAAAAATGAAATGGAATGCACAAAGATTAATATCCTAGGCATTAGTGAGGTGAAATGGACTGTTTTTGGCCATTTTGAGTCAGACAACCATAAGATCTACTATTCCAGGAATGACAAATTGAAGAGGAATGGCATGGCATTCATCATCACAAAGAATGTTTCAAGATCTATCTTGAAGTACAATGCTGTCAATGATAGGATAATTTCCATACACCTACAAG
This sequence comes from Orycteropus afer afer, assembly GCF_000298275.1. Taxonomy (NCBI): domain Eukaryota; kingdom Metazoa; phylum Chordata; class Mammalia; order Tubulidentata; family Orycteropodidae; genus Orycteropus; species Orycteropus afer. The sequence goes on along the minus strand of NW_006922150.1, from coordinate 1,219,762 downwards.
GAAGGCCAGTTAATGCTAGTATTATTTAAATTTATGCACTAACCATCAAAGCCAAAGATGAGTATATTGAAGATTTTTACCAACTTCTGCAGTCTGAAATTGACCAAACATGCAATCAAGATGTGCTGATTATCACTGATGATTAGAAGATAAACATTGGAAACAAAGAAGAATTACCAGTAGTTGAAAAATTTGGCCTTGGTGATAGAAATAACACTGGAGATTACATGATAGAATTTTGCAAGACCAACAAGTTATTTATTGCAAATACCCTTTTTTCAACAATACAAACTGGCTATACACATGGGCTTTGCCAAATAGAGTAGACAGGAATCAAAATGACTACATCTGTGGCAAGAGGAAATGGAAAAGCTCAATATCTTCAGCCAAAACAAGTCCAAGAGCTGATTGTGGAACAAATCATCAACCACTTATATGCAAGTTCAAGTTGAAGTTTAATACAATTAAAACAAGTCCAAGAGAGCCAAAATATGACCTTGAATAGATCTCTCTTGAATTCAGAGACCATCTAAGAATAGATTTGATGCATTCAACACCAATGACCAAAAACCAGAGGAATTGTGGGATGATATCAAGAACATCACCCATGAAGAAAACAAAAGGTTATTAAAAGACAGGAAAGGAAGAAAAGACCAAAATGGATGTCAGAAGAGTCTCTGAAACTTGCCCTTGAAAGAAGACTAGCTAAAGCAAATGGAAGAAATGACAAGATAAGAGTTGAACAGAAGATTTCAAAGAGCAGCTCAAGAAAACAAAGTCAATTATTACAATGAAATTTGCAAAGACATGGAGTTGGAAAGCCAAAAGAGAAGAACACACTAGGCATTTCTCAAGCTGAAAGAATTGAAGAAAAAAAAAAAAAATTAAGCCTCAAGTTGCCATATTGAAAGATTCTATGGGCCATATATTGAATGATGCAGGAAACATCAAAAGAAGATGGAAGGAATACACAGAGTCACTGTACCAAAAAGAATTGGTTGATGTTTATCCATTTCAGGAGTTGGCATATGATCAAGAACCAATGGTATTGAAGGAAAAAGTCAAAGCTTCACTAAAGATAGTGGCGAAAAACAAGTCTCCAGATATTGACAGAATACCCACTGAGATGTTTCAACAAACAGATGCTACACTGGAGGCACTCACTCAACTATGCCAAGAGATTTGGAAGAGAGATACCTGGCCAACTGACAAGAAGAGATCCATGTTTGTACCCATTTCAAAGGAAGGTGATCCTTCATAATGTGAAAATTATCAAACAATGCCATTTATATCACACAGAAGTAAAATGTTACTGAAGACAGTTCAAAAACAGTTAGAGCAGTATATTGACAGAGAACTTCCAGGCATGCTAGCTGGATTCAGAAGAGGACATAGAATGAGGGATACCATTGTTGATGTCAGATGGATCTTAGCTGGAAGCAAGAAATGTGTTTACTTCTGTTTTGCTGACTATGCAAAAACATTCTATTGTGTGGATCATAGCAAGTTATTGACAACATTGAGAAGAATGGGAATTCCAGAACACTTAACTGTACTCATGAAGAACCTGTACATAGATCAGGAGGCTGCTATTCAAAGAGAACAAGAGGATACCATAGGGTTTAAAATCAAGAAGGGATTGTGTCAGGGCTGTATCCTTTCACCACACTCATTCAATCTATATGCTGAGAAAATTATCCAAGAAACTGTACTATATGAAGAACAACATAGCATCAGGATTGGAGGAAGATTCATAAACAACCTGTGATTCGTTGATGGCACAACTTTGCTTGCTAAGGGTGAGGATGACTTGAAGCATTTACTGATGAAGATTGAAGACTACAGTCTGCAGTATGGGTTACACCTCAATATAAAAAAAGCAAAAATCCTCACAACTGGACCAATAAGCACAATCATCATGATAAATGGAGAAATATTGAAGGTATCAAGACTTCACGTTACTTGGTTCTACAATCAACACCAATGGAAGCAGCAGTCAAGATATCAGACCATGTATAGCACTGGGTAAATCTGCTGCAAAAGTCCTCTTTCAGTAATGAAGAACAAGGATATCTCCTTGAAGACTAAGGTGCCCCTGACACAAGCCATGGTATATTCAATTGCCTCATATCCATGTCAGAGCTGGACAATGAATAAGGAAGACTGAAGAAGAGTTGATGCTTTTGAATTGTGGTGTTGGTGAAGAGTGTTGAAAGTACCATGGACTGCTAAAACAACTAACAAATCTGTCCTGGAAGAAGTGCAGCCAAAATCAAAGAGTGATATGTGAAAATTGATGTTTCAAATTCCTCAAAGAAGAAACTGACTAACACAATTCAGTACACTTTTATATGCCCAAAATAGTTTTACTGCAGTGGGAAGATGAAAATATGTTAGGTCTCATAAGAAAAAGGTATGATAATTTCACAGTCTCAGTCAAAGAAAAAGTTTACATTAATGAAAATTCATACATATAGTCTAAATGCAATTTGAAATGCAAATTCATGAACATTATTTTTTTATGCTAACAATTTGTAAATGAAAGGAATTAATTACAAACAATCTAGCACTGAAGGCTCCAAGCAGAAATGAATATATCTTTATATTTTTCTAGACTTATGTTCATTTTTTCACTATGTACTTGCATGAGATTTTCATTTCTATATCATGGTATAACAAATCACCACACACATAGTGGTTTAATTCAACACAAATTTATTATCTCATAGTTTCTGTAGTTCAGGGCATCTGAGTATTGATCCCCTTGTTTCTCTACTCTGTGTCGTATTAGGCTAAAATCAAAAGGAAACCAAGACTATAATCTCATTGATACTTAGGGTCTTCTTCCAAACTCACAGGTTGTCAAGATTCAGTTTCTTGAAATTATGAATTGAAGTTCCCGTTTTCTTGGTGACTATAGGTTTGGAACTGCTCTCAGCTCAGAAAGGTCACTCTCAGATCCTTTCAGGAGGCTGCTACCATAACCAGTTACCAACATTGTTGTGTATGTCTCAAGAGGAGCAGAAAAAACAAACAAACAAAAATCCATGCTGCTCACAACTCTCTGACTTCTTTTAAGAGCTGACCTAATTAGATTACACACACCTAGCTAGGATAAACTCCCTTTTGATTAATTTAAAGTCCACTGATTGTGTACTTTAATTTAAAATACCCTCACTGCAACACTTAGATTAATGTTTAGTTAAATAACTGGTGAAGTGAGGAAAGGGGCAGGAAATCCTGAGGCCAATCTTGGAGTTCTGTCTATCACATTCTGTAGTTATAAAACTACTTTCTGTTTCCCAAGAGGCCTGGGCTTTCTCATCTTTGTCCTACTTTCCTCATGTCACCCTCCAAATTGGAATACCTGTACCCTACTCAGGTAGAAATATTTCAGAAGTTTGATTTATTTTGTAATACTTTTGTTGTTGTGTTGTTGTGGTTAGGTGCCTTTATACCAGCTCCAATTCACAGGGATCTTATGTATAACAGAAGAAATATTGCATCGTCCTGCACCATCTCACAATCACTGCACTGAATGAACATTGAATTCTTGAATTGTTGAAGCCACTGTGTCAATCCATCTCATTGAGGGTCTCCCACTTTTCTGCTGGCCCTCTACTTTATCAAGAAGGATATCCTTCTACAGGGTCTGGTCCCTCCTGATAACATGTACAGAGTAGGGGAGAGAAAATCTCACCATATGTGCTTCTAACAGCACTCTGGTTATACTTCCTCCATGACAGCCTTCTTTATTTTTGGGCATTCTATGGTGTATTTAATATTCTCCAACAACATCACAATTCAAATGCATTAATTCTTCTTCATTATTCTTTTTTTATTTATAATTCATATGTCATACAAAGTACCCATTCATAGTATACAATTTCATGGTTTTTATTATATCAACTGAGTTCCACAACCAACAACATAGTTAATTTTAGAACATTTTCATCCTATAAAAAAAAAAAAAAAAACTCCATATCCATTGCCAATCAATCTCTGTTCACCTCTATCTCCCCTCCTCTTGGCCGTAAGCAACAAAGAATCTACTTCCTTTCTCTACAGATTTACCTATTCTGGACCTTTCATATAGATTAAATCATACAATACCTGGTGTTTCCTGACTAGTGTCTTTCACTTAGCATAGTCTTTTCAAGGTTCATCCATGTTATAACATGTATCAGGACACCAATCCTTTTAATTGCTAAATAATATTCAATTATGTGGTGTTTTGGTTACCTAGTGCCACTCTAACAGAAGATACCACAGGTGGAACACCTTTAATACACAGGAGTTTATTCTCTTACAATTTTGGAGGCTAGAAGTCCAAGTTCAAAGAGCCAAGCATTTGGGTTTCCTACACATGTTGGTTATTATGAATATAGTAATATTATCATTTGGGCACTTATTTTTTGTGTGGATGTATGTTTTCATTTTTCTTATGTATATACCTAGGAAAGAAATTGCTGTGTCACATTGATATATGTTTAACTTTTGGAGGAACTCTAAAATTGTTTTCCAAAGCAGCTATACTATTATGCTTTTTCACCAGCATTGTATGAGGGTTTAAATGTCTCCCCATCCTTGTCATCATTTGTTATTCGCTGAGTTTTTTATTATAATCACTGTAAGAAAAAAAAGCTAGATGATGTTGATTTCAACTCATGGAAACCCCATATGTTTCATAGCAGAACTGTGCTCCCATAGGGTTTTTGATGAATCTGACTTTTCAGAAGTTACTCACCAGGCCTTTCTTTCAAGAAATTTCTGTGTGGATTCAAACCAGCAACTTTCACATTTACTTAATTGTTTGCACCACCCAAGGACCTATATAACCACCCTAGTTCTGGTAGCATAGTGCCTAAGGAATTTGACTGCTAACCAGAAGGCTGGTGGTTCAAACCCACCAGCCGCTCCTCGGAAGGAAGGTTGAGCAATCTACTTCCAGAGAGATACTGCCTCGGAAGCCTAAGGAGGAGTCTCTATGAGTCGAATCTCAGTGACTCAATGGCAGTGAGTGAGTGAGTGAGTGAGTGATTTGATATGAAGCGGCATCTCATGTGGTTTTGATTTGTATTTCCCTAATGGAAACAATGTTGCGCATACTTTTTATAGTCATTTGTATATTTTCTTTTAAAAACCATCACAAACAGTACTTGCTGTACTAAGCCTTTTCTAATTTGCTAACTAAATGTGATTTCTAGCTCCTCTCACTCATAACAGCACTCTTCTCTGAAACATAATTAATTTAAGTACTGATCACTTCTGGTGTGTGAAAAAAAAAATGTCTATATTAATGGGAAAAAAGTTTGTGAACTAGATATGGATATCTGGTCTCCAATAAGCATAAAATCATGTCAAGAAGATAAATATCTTTATTTGCATCACATCATATGTTTTTTTCTTCTTCTTCTTCTTCTTCTTCTTAGCTTGTAAAGAGATAACAAGGTTTGCTGACTCATGGTCCAGGGACATGAACAATGCCAACACATATTGGTAGAACTGAACTCTAGCCAGTCTGGAGATGACATTAGTCAGAAACTCAAATACAAATCCATCTAGTATTGCTGATTTATTTTCCTTGTTGAAATCATCAAATTTTCAGGTGATTTTTTTTTTTTTTAGAAAACCATAATCAAGTAAGTTCCAACTACCTGACAATTCACCTCTTTTTAACAAACAAAGCATATTTAAAATTCTGGGAGAGGATTATCTCAAATTGGCCACATTCATTTCTTATGGAAAATGAAAATCTCTGGAAATGTTATTTCATTTAAAAATTATATTCTTTCTTCAAAATTAAGCTGAAATATCACTTCTAAGAAGTCTTTTTCTGCTTTCAAAGGGCAAAATTAATGGCTCCCTCTCCCTGTTCTTAGTATATTGTCCTTTAGTTCATTGATAACAATCATCATGTTCGATTGTGGTTAACTACTGAAGCTCAACTCCTTCCATAAACTGTGAACTCATTTATGCTACAAATCATGTAGATTTCCCTGTTCACTTTACAGCTCATATTATTATATCTGTAAAATCAATTTTATCAGAAATTGCGTATTTTAAGTAATTCAATGAGCATCATTGAATCTTTATTACCAAAAAAATAAAGTGTTTTTTGAAATGTTCAAAAATTTTCTACAGAGTCTGGAAAAGCAACAAATTCAGGCAAATTTTAAGTCAATTTTGTCTTACTTTAACTCTTTCTCATAAAACTTAATATTTTTATTATTTTATGTATAATATTTTGGTTTCTTTGATTGAATTATAATACTTTCTTGATAGATATAGTAGATACAAGCCTTGACTTAGAATTCTCATGTTATTTTTATGCTTTAAACTTAATAATTTTTCTTTCCAAAAATGAAATTGAATAATAGGACAGTGGTCACAACCCAATTCTGAGAACTGGGTAGACAAGACAGACAGAACCGCCAAGAACAACTGAAGCTTACAGTTCCAAGAACACAGCTGAACATCTGTTGTCTTGATTATTGATGATTATTGTTAGCAAGACAGCCACAGTCTGCTCTCCCACAATAGATCTGCTGATAAACTTCATGCCACCCTACTTAAACCTCCCAGCTTCCCCAGCTTGGAGCTGCTGCATTGTTGAGCACAATCCTGGCTGACACCATACTGGTTTCAACCTGTCTGCATGCAGATGTTTAATAAACTTTCTTAAAAAACTCTACTGTCCTGATTTTTCTCTCCTAGCACCAAACCTTACATTTTGGTGCCAAAACCCGGGAGGGTGAGAGAAATCCAAACAGAGTCTCACCCTTCCATTGCTGATGTAACATCCACCACCAGCCCTCTCTTTCCTGGTATGTGACATCTTGCCTCTCTTTCTCTCTGAGATTTCTGATTTGCCTCTCTGAAAAAGTCCTAGTGCTGGACCAGAAACTTTCTGGGATTCAGTCTCTGGAGGTCCAGGACCTCCTAGGTATTGTCACTGACTGGGGACACCTAATCAAGGTCCTCTGCCTCCATCCCAGTCCAGATATCGGTCTCTGTCATGCAGGGGACATCCTTCACATGGATCGGTATTCTAGAGGCTTTTTGTCATTTATCACTTCTAAAACACCTATGGGCAATTCACAATCATACCTGCCAAAAGACACCCCTTAGGGTGCCTCCTAAAAAATCATAAGGAATTAAAATTATCTACTAAACTATGCCCTAAGCACCTCGTTTTCTTATGCAATACTCTCTGGCCACAATATAAATTAGATAATGATTCTCAATGGCCTGAAAAAATGGCACTTTAAATTTTAATGTCCTCTGTGACTTGGACAATTTCTGTCAATGCAATGGAAAATGACCTGAGCCCCCATATGTTCAGGCCGTATTCACATTCCACAATTGCCCTTCTCTCTATAACTCTTGCTCTACACTCCAAATTCTCTTTCTCCATTCTAAACCAACCTCCCCTGATTCCACCCTCAAACCTGAGGGTGGTTTCCACCTGGCTGATCACTCTCCACCACCTCCTCCAATGGAGCTCCACCCTCCCCCTTATGTTCCTCCTGCTCCTCCTCCAGACACATCTCCTTTCCTTCTGCCTCTTTTTCCCCTCCCTACACTCATTGTCAAGTCACTTAACCCATAGCTTCCACCCTTCCCCTTCAGCAAGTAACTAGAGCTGAAGGAATCGTCCACGTTCATGTTCCCTTCTCTATGTCTGACCTGTCCCAAATTGAAAAGCACTTTGGTTCCTCTTCAACTGACCCCACTACTTATACCAAAAAATTTGAATATATCAACCAGTCTGATAATCTCACCTAACAATATTTATGTCATTTTAACCTCTTCCCTCACCCCATAGGAAAAGGAGCACGTCTGGGTGGCAGCTCAGGCTCATGCAGACAAACTTCACAGATAAGACACAGCTCACCCCTTCAGTTATATAACTGGCCCTCAAATCAACTCTAATTGGGACTATCACATAAATTCCCTGGACAGATGATACCGTGACCATATACTCACTTGCCTCATTGCTTGCCTAAGAAAGGTGGCTCATAAGGCAGTTAACTATACCAAACTTAAGAAAACTACCCAAGGCCCTGAGGAAAATCCAGCCCTCTTTCTAACTTAACTTACAGACACTTTATAGAAATACACCAACCTAGACCCAACTTCCCAAGAGGGAATGATACTCATTAATATGCATTTCATCTCTCAGTTGGCCCCAGAAATACACCACAAACTCCAAAAATTAGATACAGACACCCAAAACCCTCAAAAAAAAAAAAATCTTCTCAGTCTCACCTTTAAGATTACAAAAACAAAGACAAGCTCAAGCAAAGGCTTAACTCCTAGCCACCACCCTTCAAGACTCCATGAGATGGGCCCCGAGAGGTACACTCACCCTGAAACCGCCACCAGGACCATGGAGAGGTAAACTTGAACCTCCTCCAGGACCAGGCTTCAAATATGGCAAAGAGGGCCATTGGACTAAATCCTGCCCAAACCCAAGACCTCCACCTGGGTCTTACCCAGTGTGCGGTGAGGAGAGACATCGAAAGTCAGACTATAATCAGAGCCCTCAGGGCAGAATTACATCTGTTCCAAAAAAACCTCCTCTGAGCCTGGTTTGGAGATTCCTGATCTCCTTGTCTTAGCTGCTGAAGACTGAGAGTGCCTGGGTCCTGTCCAAGCCCCATCAACTTTCATCTCAACCACAAAACCGCGGGGATTGATGGCAGTGGCAGGTAAGCCTATCGCATTTTTAATAGATACCAGGGCCACTTATTCTGCCTTCCTCTAATTTTCTGGGACACTTGTCTCTTCCTTTATCTTTATGATAGAAGTTAATAAACTTCTACCACAACCACTAACACCTCCTCACCATTACTGTCTCTTGAACACTTCTTTCTCACACTCTTTTCTTATTCTGACCAGGTGCCCTATTTCCATCCTTAACAGAGACATCTTACCTACGTTTCAAACTTCCTTAACCCTATTTCCACACTCCTCAGTCATTTAACAGTCCCTCAACTATAAACTCCAAGAATTATCTTCTTAGTTTCCCATTTACAGGAAATATTCAATCCTCCAGACCAGTAAACAACCTCCAACCAGTTCAAGAGCACCCCATCCTACCTCTAAAACTTGTAAGCTGTAAGAAAACCTCAGCCCCATTTTCTCATTACTCTTGATATGGCCTCTTTCTCTCTCTCTCTCTCTCTCTCTCTCTCTCTCTCTCTCTTTCCCCCTCATTTCACTCATTGTTACTTTCTTCCCCTATATGTTAAAACATGACAATTCTACTTCTATTCCACCTTCTTGTACCAAGCATTTTTTTTCAGACAATCACTCCTTAGCAACAAACATTTAATTGAAATTATAACTAAGGACACCAACCTATCTAACTACTAAATTTGTAAAAATGCCTTTAAGCCTTTAATCCTTGCCCCACTCCCCATCTCACTGTGGAGATCCTTAGTATATCCACAGTCAATCCCCCTGACCACAGTTATTAATAACCCTTCGCTAAAGTCAGCTTTGAACTCTATATTATCTCCAGCTCTTTAACTAATACCAGCCACACTTTCCACTCAACACTTTCCAAGTAAAATTTTCATTAATATTACCCATCCATCCCCACCCTTTAACCTACCTTATCTGCTTTAAAAGAAGCCACCCACAAAACACTCCTTTAGGGATAATATCAGGATACTATGAAGAACTGTATTCTAACAAATTTGAAAATCTAGAGGAAATGGACAGTTTTCTAGAAACACACCACTTACCTAAACTAACACAGACTGATGTG
>NW_006922150.1:1200005-1205689 GCF_000298275.1 Orycteropus afer afer | reverse complement strand
ATTTGACTGCTAAACAGAAGGCTGGGGTTCAAACCCACCAGCCACTCCCCGGAAGGAAGGTTGAGCAATCTACTTCAGTAATGTTACTGCTTGGGAAATTGAAGGAGGGATTACTATGAGTTGTGTCCTACTTGAGGGCAGTTTTTTGTTTGTTTGTTTGTTTTTAACCAACATTTACACCTTATCAGTACCCTACTCTGGACTTTCACATCTCTTCTTTCTCAAATTCCTTACAAAGCTACTCACACATTCTATGTGGGGAAGCCATATGCTGCTCTCACACTGGAACGTCAAAGGCATCCTACAAGCCTCCATCACTTACTTCTCTCCTGATATACCCCCATTCCCAAAACAGGCTAGGGAGACCTCTATGCCCCTGACAACCCTGAAGCAGCTACAGAAGTCACACCTTTGGTTAACAATAACCCAGACTTCTTATAAGAAAGAGTGGGGAATGATAAATATAATAGATATAAGCCTTGACTTATAATTCTCATGCTATTTTTATGCTTTAATCCTCATGCTTTTTCTCTCCTGTCTCTATTCTGAATAACAAGACAGTGGTCACAACCCAGTTCTGAAAACTGGGTAGACAAGACAGAATTGTAAAGAACCATTGAAGCTTCCAGTTCCAAGAACACAGGTGAATATCCACTGTCTTGACTATTGCTACCAAGACAGTCCTGGTCTGCTCTCCCACAATAGATCTGCTGATAAACTTCCTGCCACCCTACTTAAACCTCCCAGTTCACCCAGCTCAGGGTTGATGCATTGTTGAGCTCAGCCCTGACTGACACCATTCTTGTCTTCAGCCGTCTGCGTGCAGATGCTTTAATAAACTTTCTTTCAAAACTTTACTGGCCTGATTTCTTTCTCTCAGCACCGAACCTTACATTTCTTTTCACCATAAACAAGTACATTTGAGGGTTTCTAAAGATAAATGATTTATGTTGTTCTTCTTAAGGAAATGTATAAAAGTAACTGTTACCTCATTTCTAAAATGTCAAAGGCACAAAGAAATATTAAGAAGCTAAACATAGAACAAAAATATATCTTTATTATAATGTTTGAGCCTCTGGGGGTGAAAATGTTAAGTACTTTACTACTGGCCTAAAAGTTAATGGTTCAACCCACTCAGATGTTCCTCAGCAGACCTGCTGGCATTCTGATTCCAAAAGGTCATGGCATTAAACAACCTATAGAGGAGTTCTACTCTGCACATGTGGGATTGCGATGAGTTGGAATGGACTAGTTGGCAACTAAGAATAATTATAGTGTTTTATGCTAATCAACATAACTGATAAATACAATTCCCAAGAGATATATCATCCTAGTGGAGATTGTAGAATTTTGTCTATATCAGACAAAAATTTGTGAACTTGTATTTTGGTAATTTGTGGTAATTTTTTTTTCTAGAGTTAAAGTTTTCTAAAATAGTTTTTTTTTTTTTTTTAAAGAAGCAAAGACTGTCATGTTTGAGATCATGTTTCTACTTGTGAGAATTGAAAAATCTGAGATATTTAAACTTCTTTCCTTATGGCTATGTTTTGAATGAAAATGTGCACCCGATTCTGTAGAAAATTTATTTTGAGCCCATGATACATCAATTACTTAGCCACTCTAGACCTCAAATTTTTACTTTTAAAATCCTCTTTGAGATCTAACATTGTATGATTTTATTTTAATTATTAAATCATTTTACAGGAAAGATATTGGCAGGTGTTCTTCCCTGTTATATTAATATGGCTCTTTTTTTTAAAAAATAATTTTTGGCCAGGGTCATTTTTTATGTATTATCTCTGTATAATGCTGTAAGGCAGTTACAGATAGAAGTGGTAAGAGCATGAAATAATTAAACCAAACCACAATAAGAACCTTCTTCCAAACCACATAAATTCTCTCTACAACCTATTAAAAAAAAACTGCAAGGTCTAAGTTTAATATAAGCTTGTAATATATGATGTTCTAAAATACCCGGTATGGCATTTGAAAACACAGTCATTTATGTATTTATGTATTTTTGTTGTTATTATTATTTTTAATAGACAGTGGACTCCTATTTGTACTTTATGGTATAATTTAGCATCCTGCTATAAGAAAACATGTATTATATAGCCTTATTTTTCAAGGATGAAACTATAACAAGGCAACTAAATTTTTCAGTTGTGAACACAAAGGTGAGTATTCGAAGGTTTCTCTCCTCTGTCCCCCCTCCCTGGGTTAAAATAGAGCAAATCTCCGATGGAGCACCAATCAAAACATCAAGCTGTCCAATAGGAACAAACAACACCGTAATTCTAATATTTTATGTTTATTTAAAGATTGAAAATGAAAATAAAATTAAGAGTAACGTGATTTATTTTATTGTTTGGATTCATGATATTTTCATTATTCTGGGATTTAATATCATTTTTTGTTCAATGGCTGACTAATAATTATGTGTTATGTATTAGAAATAAAAAGCATTCCTCCTACACTTCTTCCAGGAAAGATTTGTTCATTCTTTGGGCAATTGTTTATGCTGTTGTTGTTGTTGTTATGTGCCGTGGAATCAGACCAACTCATAGCAACCCCTCCTTGGGTTTCTGAGGCTGTATTACTACAGAAGTAGATTTCCCAACCTTCCTTCCGAGGAGTGGCTGGTGGGATTGAACCGCCAGCCGTCTGGTTAGCAGTTAGTTAGTGCCTTAGGCACTACGCTACTAGAGCTCTGGGAATTGTTTATAGATACTGAAATTTTAAAGATTCATAAGTATTAATTTTTAAAATTAGATTTAGCTATTAAAATTATAATTAGTAGTCATTTTATAAAAAACATATAAACAATTAATAATGCCAATAATAAAGTTAAGATGTTTAATTTTATTGCAAAGAAAATATTTTAAAATTAACAAAAGTTATACTTTAAGCAATTTACATTTTGTTAATATGAGATAGAATTCAAGATCAGGACTATCTTTATTTTTATTTTACATATTTGAAGTTCTCAGAGACCAAAAGACAAGAAAAGAAGAATTCATTCATTTATTTGAACCCCTTCTGAATTACATGTCAAAAATCACTTAGTGATTTTTCTTTAAAAATGTTATATCAGGAGACAATTCAGTGAAGGTCTTTTTAATTTTGTGAAAGCATTGAAATGTAATCCACCACGCTTGAACAAAGATTTGTCATCTAATCATTTGGATTTTCTTTCCTAAGATCACTCTCTACCAACATCTTTTGGAAACTTTCTTTGGTTCTTATGAAACTTTTATACCTCAGAGCAATGTTCCCTTGTAAGATTAAGGATGATTGAGAAATATGACTTTCTTTTGTAAAATGAGGGAGTATTTATAGATAAATGGGAAGTAAGAACAGAAAATGAGCATATCAGCAAGTCCACACCCTTTCTTGAGTTTTGGAAGTAATTCTTGCAGGAATTGAGTGTAGATGTCCCATGATGCTGTTTTTGGTGCCCTTCAATCAATTCAGATTCATGAAGACCCCATATGTATAGAATAGAACTGTGTTCCATAGGTTTTTCAATGCCATGACCTTTTGGAAGCACATCACCAGGCCTGTCTTCCAAGGCACCTCTGATAGATTTGAACCACCAATCCTTCAGCTACTAGTGGAATGTTCAAGGATTTGTGCCATCCAAATATTCCAAATGTCTTGGCATAGCCGAGTGAGTGCCTCCAACGTGACATCCATTCGTTGAAATAACTCAATCAGTATTCTATCAGTTCCTGGAGCCTTGTTCTTCACCAATTCCTTCAGTGAAGCTAGGACTTCTTCCTTCAATACCATTAGTTCTTGATCATATGCTACCTCCTGAAATGGATGAACATCAACCAATTCTTTCTGGTACAGAAACTCTCTTTTCCTTCCATCTTCTTTTGATGCTTCCTGCATCATTCAATATTTTGCCCATAGAATCTTTCAATATTGCAACTTGAGGCTTATTTTTTTTTTCCTTAGTTCTTTCAGCTTGAGAAATGCTGAGTGTGTTCTTTTTGGATTTCTAACTCCAGGTCTTTGCATATTTCATTACAGTAATTGGCTTTGTCTGCTGGAGCTGTTCTTCGAAATCTTCTGTTCAGCTCTTTTATCTTGTTGATTCTTTCATTTGCTTTAGCTACTCTCCACTCAAGGGCAAGTTTCCGAGTCTCTTCTGATATCCATTTTTATCTTTTCTTCCTTTCTCATCTTTTTAATGACCTCTTGCTTTATTCATAGATGATGTTCTTGATGTCATCTCATAATTCCTCTGGTTTTTGGTAATTGGTGCTCAATGACTCAAATCTATTCTTTAAATAGTCTCTAAATTCAGGAGGGAAGATATTATCAAGGTTATACTTTGGCTTTCATGGACTTGTTTTTATTGTCTTCAATTTCAACTTGAATGTGCATATGAGCAGTTGATGATCTACTCATATATATATATATATGTATGTAGATGTATATGATAAATATATATATATAAATATATATATATATATATATATATATATATATATATATATATATATAGGATCACATGAAACAATTTGGATGGAGCTCTAGGGAATTATGCTGAAAGAAAAATCCAAATTTGAAAATTATATATTACTTTATTTCATTAATTCAACATTCATTAAGTAACAAAAATTGAGAACAGATTAGTGATTGCCAAAGATTTAGGTTTGGAATATATGGAAGAGGCATTGTTATTATTAGCTGCTGTTGAATTAACTCTGAGTCATGGCAACTTTCTGTATAACAGACTAAAACATTACATTGTCTTGTGTCATGTTTATGACCTTTGATATGTTTGAGACCATTATTGTAGCTATTGTGTCAATCCACCTCACCAAGAGTTTTTCTCATTTTCCCCAACTTTCTATTTTGCCCAGTGTGATATTCTTTTCTAGGGCTTGGTTTTTCTGATGATGTATCCAAAGTAATCATGACAAAGTTTATCATGACAATAATTATCATTTATTTCCTTGATTCTAAGGAGCATTCCAGTTTTATTCATAATTGATTATAAAGGGGTAGGTTCCTAGGTAGAAGAAACTATCTGCACTGGACCATTATCCTAAAGGTTGGTGGTTCAAATCCAACCAGTGGCACGATGGAAGTAAAGCCTGTTGATTGGCTTTTGTAAAGGTTATAGTCAAGAAAACCCTGTTCTCCTTTATAATGCATAGGGTCGCCATGAGTCAGAATCGACTTGATGGCAATGTTATTTTTTGTTTTATTTTTTAATAAAGGGTAATATAAAACAGGCTTGTGGTAATGAAATAATTATTTATTTTTATTTTGATGATGGTTCCATGAAACTACTCTCAAATTGTTCTTAATCTCCTTGAGCAATAAAGATATTTTCAAGCTATTCTTAATCTCATTGAGCAACGAAGATAGTTAGTTGTAGTATACTTATTTTTCAATAGAGAATTCAGGAATTGAAAATCTACGATAAAAATACATAAAGTTGTGTACTTTCACAGACATACACATACACACAAATAAATACACAGATGAGTGCATCTTTAAATGGTGAAACCTAAATAAGCTCTATGGATAGTACCAATGCCAATTTCCAGGTTTTCTTATTGTATCATAGCTACATAAGAAGTTCTATTTTGAATAGGAAGAGTAAACGGTACATGGCTTCTCCCTGTAAATTACTTTGCTACTACTAAGATCTATAATTATTT
>NW_006922150.1:1194132-1199905 GCF_000298275.1 Orycteropus afer afer | reverse complement strand
AGGATTTCTTCATAGACTTTTCATGTCATTGTTTAAAAGAATCATCCAAGAATTATATCCTTATCCAGGGGAATGTTTCTTTGATATGGTAAGAGCTGAGATAATCTAAATTTATAGATAAACTTCTAAAAGTTTATAGGGTAGAAATGATAATCCTACGGACCACAATTATATTACCTGTAAGTTATTAACCATTATTTTTTACTGTTTAGCAAATTCATTTCAGCATTCATGTGACTACATATATAAATCTTCTGTCCTCAAAACTACCTATATCAGCTTCATTATTTTCATTATTCCTTAATTAATTAAGTAGTTGAAAAAACATTTCCCAAACATTTGTTAAAAAAATAAGGCACAGCACAATTGTGTGTACTGTAAGGTCCTCTCCTCCTTGCAGCCAAATTCAGGGAGCTCTAAGTCCACAGTGAATGCTCCTTCTTCCTGGTTGATCATATAATTTCTACATCATTATTCAACATCTATGAAATATAGTAATTGCCATTCCTTATAAATTGTTTAACTCTGTGGCTTTCATTTAAATTTAAGTTTTAGCTTTTAGCCCATAGTGGTCAGTTGCAGATTGAAAAAAGGCATCTGTAGTAACAGTATTTGAAATGTGAGCTTATACTACTTAGGGAAGCCTAGAAAAATTTTGCTTGTCTTATTTATACAGTCAGGTGCACATCTTCTGAACTCTGATCCACTTATTTTTAATTTTGCTGCTACTTCCCCCTAAACCTCTTTCATTGTTCCAAGTATGGGAATGATTCTATCCTTATGAACTTTAGAATTCTTTCCTAACACCCCCACCTCATTGTACCTGCTTATCTCAATTATTTTTAGCTCTAAGAAAATAAGATCCTCTTGAACCAAGCTTAGAAGCTCAGGTGGCTTACAGCTTAAAGCATTTGACTGCTAACCAGAAGGCTAGCAGTTAAAACCCACCAGCCACTCCTTGGAAGGAAGATTGGGCAATTGACTTCCGTAGTGATGTTGTTGTTGTTGTTATGTGCTGTGGAGTCGGCCCGACTCATAGCGACCCCTCCTTGGGTTTCCGAGGCAGTATCACTACAGAAGTAGAATTGCCCAACCTGTCTTCCCAGGAGTGGCTGGTGGGTTTGAACCGCCAGCCTTCTGGTTAGCAGTCAAGTGCCTTAGGCACTATGCTACCAGAGCTTCTAAGGAGGGGTCACTATAAGTCAGATTCAACTCAACAGCAGTGAGTTTTGTTTTGGTATTTCCGGGCCAAGTTTATTGTCAAAGGAGTGGTTTCTATGGGTTGCAGTACCAATTCAGATCTTTTTGATGTCCTTTGATCTTTAAAAAGATCAAGATGTAATAAGGTTCTTTTCTAGGAATTGGTCTTTCTGAATGTATAACAAAGCAAAATGAAGTTTCACCATCTTCAGTTCTATGGAGAATCTGGAATGTTTCCATCAGTACTTAACCAGGGTCCTAAACAGGTGCATAGTTTTCAATTTTTTCCTAGTTTACATTTGGCTCTACACAGTAATAATCCTACTTTTCCCCCCTTTTCTTCTCTTCTGTCTCAAACCCAAGGTCACTTTTAGCTGAAGCTTACCCCAGAGTGTGATTCTGTATTGTTTTTCAAGTGTCATTTCTAGAAGAGACTTTTGGACCTGCATTTAAATGAAAATTCATAATTAGATAATTAAAATATTTTGACACAATTAGAGGTGTCAATTTATAGAAGTACTTGCTAACAGGTTTTTAAAATAAAGAGGAATGGTAGAAAGGGGAAAAAAAGTGATACATTCTAAAGTCTCTTTTTACATGTAACTCCACAGAAGCAGCAATTCACTCAACCAGTTATTTATTTTTTTTTAAAAAAGGACTTAATATAAAAGCCAAGATAATGACTACATTCCACCATCCTGTGTTATTTATGTCTGCTAATTGCTTTGTTTTGAAACCCTGTGGTGTGGTTAATTGAGGTGATCAATGTTCTTTGAAAAGCTTCATACTCTTGCCAAACTTGGCTTTTGATGAGTCACTTTGAAGTGACTTGGGTGCCACTGTGAAACCTCAACAAATAGAGCCCTAGCCCTCTGTTGTTGTTGTTGTGTGCCGTCGAGTCAGCCCTGACTCATAGCAACCCCTCCTTGGGTTTCCGAGGCAGTATCACTACGGAAGTAGGATTGCCCAACCTTCCCTAGCCCTCTAGGTGTTCAAATAACCCGGTCTAGCCCTCTAGGTGTTCAAATATCCCGGTCCACAAGCTAATTTTTATTTGCATGCTTCACAAGAGAATCCTAAAATCAGATTATAATAATGTGCTTTAATAGTATGTGAAACTAAACTTTTCAAAACATATCCTCAACACATCCTAAATGTCATTGCACAATCCTGATAGCCAATTCTAAAATGGAATATCTAGGAATTCAGGTAAGAAAAATAAATACACTGCACAGAAAAGTTGATGAGAAAAAAAAAATAGTAACATTAAACTGAAGTAATATAACTTAATTTGTGATTTGACTTGAACATTATTTGTATTATATTTTGGTTACTTTTTAAAATATATGCAAGTAGAGTGTAACATTACATTGGGGATGGCAATACTTTAGGAGTAGGGGCCAAGCTGATTATAATCAAAATTTCCAAATGTTTTTGTTAATTATGGTTCTATCCAATACCCAGGTTCCTGGCAAAATTTTTGCCCAAAAATTCAATCATAAACTCTAGCATTATATCTTGATCTGTGGAAATTCATTCATAGAGTTGAATAGTATTTTTCAACATTATCAAATATGAGTATCTCTTTAAATAATAAAAATATAGAGAGACAATCAAGTCATAATAGTCACTCTTAGATTGGAAAATTTATACATTACTTATAGACTTACAAAAAAATATACAAGGAATCCTATCATTAAGTTGAAAAGATGTAAATATTTTGGTTTTAATTATATTTGTATCTATTTATACATAAAATACAAATTTAAGCTTATTATTTAAACCTACAGATATGACTTTTTGTACATACAGATTATCAGACCAATGATAATTATTCTGTTCACATTGATACCCAATGATGTGGAGAAAACAGTAGGACTGGACTGTATCTTAAATTTTAAGAATAATTATTTTCAGGCCTTAAGTAAGTCCATTAACATCTTTGTGATGCACTTTACTCTCTGGGTTTAATTTTGTTTCCTGCTAAATTAAGGGTTGCATTACATGACTTTGATTATCCATCCTGACTATTCCTTTTGAGGTACTAATATGTTTTGGGGAGCTCTGGTGCTGTAATGCCTAAGGCATTTGACTGCTAACCAGAAGCTTGGTAGTTCAAACCCACCAGCCACTTCCTCAGAAGGAAGATGGGGTGATCTACTTCCATAGTGATACCACATCGGAAACCCAAGGAGGGAATGCTATGAGTCAGAGATGACTTGATGGTACATAACAATAATAATACATTTTTATGAATTAAAAAATAAATAAAATTGCTGCAATATTTTTTGTTATTATGCCATGTAAATTGAAGAATTAGCTATTATTCACATTCTTGGGTCCACTCCTGACTAGAAAAAACATATTTTGTTTAAAAAAATATGTGTATTTTAAGTAAAAATACTGTATGATTTAAAGCATCAAAATCATTGCTCAGAGAACTCTAAGTCCACAGTGAGTGCTCCCTCTTCCTGGTTGATCATATAATTTCTACATCATTATACAACATCTATGGAATATAGAAATTGCCATTTCTTGTACTTTGTTTAACTTCATGGCTTTCATTTAAATGTAAGTCTTTTAGCTTTAACCTCATAGTGATCAGTTGCAGATTATTAATAATAATAATAAAAAAAAAAGCCATGTATAACAATGGTCTTTGAAACGTGAGCTTCTACTACTTAGGGAAGTAAGTATGGCCCCCAATACTATGGCCCTCGGATACACTTAAAAAAAAAAAAATCACTGCCGTTGAGTCAGATCCTACTCATAATGACCCTTCCTTGGGTTTCCAAGGTGGTACCACTACAGAAGTACATTGCCCAATCTTCCTTCTGAGGAGTGGCTGGTGGGTTTGAATCACCAGTTTTCTGGTTAGCAGTCAAATGCCTTAAGCACTACACCACCAGAGCTCTTGAAATATACTTAGGGTCTGGGATAAAACTCACTCCCAAAGACTGGCTCTCAGCCCAATAGTAAAGACATAAACGCAGACCACTCAACCCAGGGCAATGCACCCACATACTCTATGGAGATACAGCCCTTGGAGCAATTGGTCACGGGGCACCAGAGTGGCGACATTCACAGGGAGGAAAAGCAGGACACAAAGAAGTGAATAACTATGAACAGCACTGGGTGGGAGGGGTTGTTGGGAAGGGAGAGGAGGAGAGTGGGTTAGGGTTGGGGATGGTAATTGGGGAGTGAAACCAAGTGTACACAAAATGTTGAATGTAAACCAAATTCTGCTCTGTAAATTTGCACCTAAAGCACAATAAAAAAATATCTAAAAATCATTGCTTTAATATACTACATTTGTCACCTATTATTTTTTTCCAGAATGGCCAGTAGTTTCTACTAAAAAAAAAAAAAAAAAAACAGTTTGAAAACACAAGTATCCCCAGTAGCATGAATCAAGAGCGCTCCTTTCCAACTGTCACACTCTTCATTCCTTAAGTACAAAATCTGTCAAATTCTTCAATTCTGCCTAATGCTTCAGTTCTGGAACTTGATTAAGGACTCTTAGAAGCAAATTTAAAAAACAAAACTATTTCCCTTCTTCCTCTTGTACCTTCAGAAGTATCAGGACTGGAATGTATTTTACTTCAGATGATTGAGAATATGTTGCTCTTTCATTTGGCTCCAGATGAACTCTGAGTTCTTGAAAACAGAAATTACAAATTTATAGTTGTTTATTGTAATTCAATGCTGATTTTTTAAGTTTTCATAAAATATATTTTATTTAATCAATGATGCATTTTATGAAAATATACTGACAGTTAATACTTAAGTTTTACCAAGAAATCTCAACTATTAATGAAAATAAAGAGCTTTGGTGGCATAGTAGCTAAGCCATTTGGCTGCTAACCAGAAGGTTGTAGTTTAAGCCCACCAGTTGTTCCATGGGAGGAAGATGAAGCAACCTACTTTCCTAATGACTTATAGCCTTGGAAACCCAATGGTGGTCACTATGAGTTGGAATCAACTTGATGGAAGGGATTTTTTTTTCTTCAGTACAGTGTAACAAATCTCTCTCAGAAGAAATGTAACCAAAACGGTTGTTGGAGGCGACGATGGCGAGACTGTGTCAAGTATGTCAGACATGATGTCAGGAGGCAACAGACCCTAGAGAAGAACACCATGCTTGGTGAATTAGAGCATTAATGAAAGGCAAAGACCCTCAAGGAGATGGATTGACATAATGTCTACAACAAAGAAATCTAAGGTAGCAAAGATTTTATTTCATTCATTCATTCTATTGTATATAAGATTCTATGAGTTGGAAACAACATGACAGCATCTGACAACAAATATATATATATATGTGTGTGTGTGTGTGTGTGTATGTGTGTGTATACATACCAACTATGCATCTGTCAGCTGTACTGTGGTTGACTGCATGTTGCAGTGATGCTGGAAGCTATGCCACTGGTACTTCAAATAGCAGCAGGGTCAATTATGGGAGACAAAATTCCTTGGACCTTCCAGACTTAGAGAGAGTGGTGAGAAAGATGGGTCCATCCACTTCAAAAAACATGGCCACTTAAAACCTCATGAATAGCAGTGAAACACTGAC
>NW_006922150.1:1186343-1189570 GCF_000298275.1 Orycteropus afer afer | reverse complement strand
TACCTATGCTTAAACTGCCCCCTGGCTGAACACTCTTCTCTTTGGCTTCCTGGGTTCCACCCCTTCCTCCTGCTCTTCCGGCCTGCTACTCTGTGCTATGCCCGTGCTTACCTTGCTCCTGAAGACCTGGTCCCTCTCGGTAGGGTAACAAGGGAATGTGTTCAGTGCAGATCAGTGAGTAAGCACAAGCCCACCTTGTTTCAGTACCTATTTGCAAATAACTTTTTTCAATAACATAAACAGTGGCTATACATCTGGATGTCACCATATGGAATACACCAACCAGACTGACTACATCTGTGGAAATAGGTGAAGGAGAAGTTTAATATTTTCAGCCAAAACAAGGCCAGGAGCTGATTGTGGAAAAGACCATCAATTGCTCATATGCAAGTTCAAGCTGAAACTGAATAAAATTAAATCAAGTCTGCAAGAGCCAAAATGTGACCTTGATGATATCCCACCTGAGTTTAGAGAACATCTAAAGAATAGATTTGACACATTGAACACCAATTACCAAAAACCAGACAAATCGTAGGACAACATCAAGAACATCATCCATGAAGAAAGCAAAAAGTCATTAAAAAGAAAAGAAAGGAAGAAAATATCAAAGTGGATGTTAAAAGACACTCTGAAACTTGCTCTTGAATGGAGAGTAGCTAAAGCAAATGGAAGAAATATAAAGAAAGATAAAATAGCTGAACAGAAGATTTCACAGAGCATCTTGAGAAGACAAAGTCACATATTATAATGAAATGTGCAAAGACCTGGAGTTAGAAAAAACAAAAGGGAAGAATGCACTTGGCATTTCTCAACCTGAAAGAACTGAAGATGAAATGCAAGCTTCAGGTTGTAATAGTGAAAGATTCTGTGGGCAAAATATGGGCTGATGCTGGAAACATCAAGAGAAGATGGAAGGAATACATAAAGTCACTGTACCAAAAAGAGTTGGTTGATGTTGATCCATTTCAGGAGGTGGCATATGATCAAGAACCAATGACACTGAAGGAAGAAGTCAAAACTCCACTGAAAGAACTGGTGTAAAACAAGGTTCCAAGAATTGATGGAATACACAGTGAGACGTTTCAACAAATGGATGCCGCACTAGAAGCACTTACTTGTCTTTGCCAAGAAATTTGGAAGATAGCTACCTGGCCAACTGATTGGAAGAGATCCATATTTGTACTCATTCCAATGAAAGGTGATCCCACAGAATGTGGAAATTATTGAACAATACCATTAATATCACACACAAGTAAAATCTTACAGAAGATTATTTAAAAATGGTTGCAGCAGTATATTGACACGGATCTTCCAGAAATGCAAGCTGGATTCTGAAGAGGATGTGGAACTAGGGATATCATTACAGATGTCAGATCAATCTTGGGCAAAACCAAATAATACCAAAACAATGTTCACTTGTGTTTTATTGACTATCGAAAAGCACTTGACTGTGTGGATCATAACAAATTGTGGATAACATTGAGAAGAATATGAGTTTCAGAACACTTAATTGTGCTCATGAGGAACCCATACATGGACCAGGAAACTGTCATTCAGACAGAAGAAGGAGATACTTCATGGTTTAAAATAAGGAAGGGAGTATGTCAGGTTTGTATCCTTTCACCATACTTATTCAATCGGTATGCTGAACAAATAATCCAAAAAACTGTATTATATGAAGAAGAACGTGGCATCAAGATCAGAGGAAGACTCATTACCACCTGTAGTATGCAGATGACACAACCTTTCTTGTTGAAAGTGAAGATGACTTGAAGCATTTACTGATGAAGATTAAAGACTACAGTATGCAGTGTGGATTATACCTCAACATAAAGAAAATGAAAATCCTCACAAGTGGGCCAATTAGCAGCATCATAATAAATGCAGAAAAGATTGAAGTTGTCAAAGATTTAATATTGTTTGGTTCCACAATCAGCACCAATGGAAGTAGTAGTTAAGAGATCAGACAACACATTGCATTGGCTAAATCTGCTGTAAAAGACCCATTTAAAGTGCTGAAGAGTAAAGATGTCTGTTTGATGACTAAGGTGCACCTAACCCAAGTCAGTGTCTTCAGCAACCTCATATGCATATGAAACCTGGACAATGAATAAGGGAGACAGAAGAAGAGTTGATGATTTGGAGTTGTGGTATTGGCAGAGAACACTGAAAGTACCATGGATCAGAAGAACTAACAGGTCTGTCCTAGAAAAAGTGCACCTGTAAGTTTCCTTGGAAGTGAAAATGGCCAGACTTTGTCTCACCTACTTTGGTCATGTTGTAAGAAGGGACCATTCCCTGGAAAAGGATATCATGCTTGATAAAGTCAAAGGTCAGCAAAAATGGGGAAGACCCTCAGAAATATGGGCTGATAGAGTGGCTGCAACAATAGGCTTGGGTATAGCAAGTATTGTGAGGCTGGTGCAGAACCAGGTAACATTTCATTCTGTGGTACATTGGGTCACTGTGATTTGGAGTCGACTTGCCAGCACCTAAAAACAACATAAGGGCCAAAATATGATCTTGATTGAATTTAGAATCCATGTGAAGAATAAATCTGATGTATTGGACACCAATAACCAAAATCCAGAAGAGTTATGGGATGACATAAAGCACATCATTCACAAAGAAAGTAAACAATCATTAAAAAGATAGAGAAGGAAGAAAAGACCAAAATGGATGTCAGAAGTGACTCTGAAACATACTCTTGAATATAAAGTAGCTAAAGCAAATGGAAAAAAATATGAAATAAAAGAGATAAGTAGATTTTGAAGGGCAGCACAAGAAGACAAAATAAAGTATTATAATCAAATGTGCAAAGACATGGAGTTAAAAAAAAAAAAAGAAAAGAAAAGAACATAGTCAGCATTTCTTAAGCTGAAAGAACTGAAAAAAAAAATCAATCCTTGAGTTACAATATTGAAGGATTCTATCTGCAAAATATTGAAAGATACAGGAAGCATCAAAAGAAGATGGAAGGCATACACAAAGTCACTGTACCAAAAAGAGTTGGTTGATATTCAACCATTTCAAGAGGCAGCATATGAAAAATAACAGATGGTATTGAAGAAAGTAGTCTCAGCTGCACTGAAGTAATTGGCAAAAAACAAGGCGGGAGAAGTTGACAGAATACCCATTGAAATGTTGAAATGTTTCAACAAACAGATGCAAAGCTGGAAGACCTCACTTGTTTATGTGATAAAAGTTAGAAGACAGTCCCTGATCAA
>NW_006922150.1:1184627-1186243 GCF_000298275.1 Orycteropus afer afer | reverse complement strand
AAAAAAAAAAAAAAAAAAAAAAAGTTGGAAGGAATACACAGAGCCACTGCACCAAAAAGGATTATTGAGACTCAACCATTTCTGGGGGTGGCATATGATCAAGAAATGATGATATTAAAGGAAGAAGTCCAAACTTCACTGAAGATATTGATGAGAAACAAGGCTCCAGGATGGTACGCGTATTGACAGAACATCCACTGAGATATTTCAACAAATGAATGCAACATTGGAAGCTTTTATTCATTTACACTAAGAAATTTGAAAGAGAGTTTCTTGGCAAATCAACTGAAAGAGATCTATAATTTGTGCCCATTCCATAGAAGGGTGATCCAACAGAATGCAGAAATTATTGAAAAATATCATTAATATCACATGAAAGTAAAATTTTGCTGAAGATAATTTAAAAATTATTGCAGAGGGAACTGCTAGAAATTCAAACTAGATTCAGAAGAGGATGCAAAATGAGGGATATCATTTTTAGGGTCAGATAGATCTTGGCTGAAAGTGGAGAATACCAGAAAGATGTTTACCTGCATTTTATTGACTATGCAAAGTTATTCAACTTGATGGATTATAACAAATTATGGATGACATTGCAAACAATGGGAAATCCAGAACACTTAATTTTACTCATAAGGAGCTTGTACTTTGACCAAGAAAGAGTTGTCCAAACACAACAAAGGGATACTGTATGGTTTCAAATCAGGAAAGCTGTGTGTCATGCTTGTATCTTTTCACTTATTCAATCTGTATGCTGAGCAAATAATCAAAGAAGTTGGATTATATGAAGAAGTACATGGCATCAGAATTGGTGGAAGGCTCATTAACAAAATGTAATATGCAGATGACACAACCTTGATTGCCAAAAATGAAGGAGACTTAAGGCATTTACTGATGAAGATCAAAGACTATAGCCTTCAGCATGGATTACACGTCAACATAAAGAAAAGAAAAAATCCTCACAACTGGACCAACAAGCAACATCATGACAAATGGAGAAAAAATTGAAATTAACAGAGACTTCATTTTACTTAGATCCACAATCAAAGTCCATAGAAGCAGCAGTGAAGAAAGCAGATGAAGTATTGCACTGGGCAAATCTGCTACAAAAAAACCCTTTTATGTGTTAAGAACAAAGTTATCACTTTGAACGCTAAAATGTGCCTGACCCAAGGCAGTGTAGTTTTTCAATTGTCTCGAATACACGTGAAAGTTGGACAATGACTAAGGAAGACCACAGAAGAACTGATGCATTTGAATTGTGATTTTTTTTTTTTTTTGAAAAATACTAAAAACAGCATGGACTGCCAGAAGAACAATCAAATCTGTCTTGGAAGAAGTACAGCCAGAATGCTCCTTACAAGTGAGGATAGAGAGAATGTGTCTCAAGTACATGTTGTCAGTAGACACCAGCCTCTGGAGAAGTATATCATACATAGTAAAGTATAGGGTTAATGAAAAAGGGAACACCTTCAACAAGGTGGATTGACACAGCTGCTTTGGACTCAAGCATAGCAAAGATTATGAGGGTGGCACTCAACCAGTCAGTGTTTCATTCTGTTGTATACAGGATTTCTATGATTTGGAGCCAATTTGATGACACCTAACAACATATA
>NW_006922150.1:1140913-1184527 GCF_000298275.1 Orycteropus afer afer | reverse complement strand
GCTCAGCTGCATTCCTAGTCCTGAAGAATGTTACTCTTGTCCCACCTGGCCCACTTGATTATAAACTCTTGGCAGGCCAAGACAGTTTATAATTCTATAGTGTGCATTTTTTGAAGTAATTGAAAAGTATCCTAGATGTTGCAAGTGCCAACAAAATTTCTTTCCTACAAAATTAAATAAATAATTCTAAGATAGAAAGTGATAGGTAGAGATGAGATGAGGGTTCATTTTAGAAAACATGTCACTGGGTTTCCCATCAAGGGGAAGAATGAAAAATTTATTCATCCCTGTGTTTATTTCAATTTATCTCTCAACAAATCCAGTGAGTAAATGTAAAATAAATCACTTCTTTTATGCCTAGATTTATTTATTCATGTTTTTTATGTGTAAAATAAGAGAAATCTACCAAACTCCAGCCTTTACAATGAGATTTGAGAATAGGATAAACTTTATTAAAGGGATATAGATATGGATATATCCATATATGTGTGTATACACATACACACACACACATAAATGCTTTCAACCTACCATGTAACTTTTCCAGAGTTTTCTAGTTCTTTATTTGCAAAGGTAGAAGGCTGGGTCATATTATTTCCATACACAATCCAATAATTGAAAGAAAGGAGCATAGAAGGGAGGCAGAGAGTGAAGAGAAACTAATGGGAAATGATTAGAATCAATAAAATCATTCATAATCATATGAGGGATTAAGGATTAGATGTACTGGCAGAACCTACTTCTTGTTTCTTTCACTTCTCCTTCCATGTCTGTAATGCGAAATCAGCCCTCTTGTTTTATTTCCTTTGAACAAGAAACATAAGGAAAACATTTCATCAGTGCCTGAAAAATGCACTGCCTTAGGTTCTGCCCCTTTTTCCTTTTGTTCTTCTTTGGTTTGTTGGGTTATTTCAATCCCCCAGCCACAGTTCCTTTTTTGTGTTCCTTCCAACAGAAATAGAAAAAGAACTCCAAAAACACATGTCTGTTCTCTCTTTTCTCTCAACATAAGAGAGGATCTGAAGGAGCAGGCTGTGGTTGGTGAAGGGGAAGGGGTTATGCTCACAAACACGCACACTCCCATGCCAATTCAGCCCTGCACACGGAATGCTGCTCCTCACACCGGCATTGCGCAGGTTCAGGAATGCCTATGGAAACAGACACATCAATCCTCTGGCTTCCAGCTCCCTCCTCTGTTGCAAGGAGTCTTATGTGAAGGCTGCACTTGAGATAATCAGTTTTCATTGGGTAAAATTGCTCTTTGTTTCAGAGCTCACAAGACTGCCTTAGGGTGGGGGGCACAAAAGTAGTTTGATAGTTTTTTTCCTTTTATACAGTCTTTAAATAGCCCAATATGACTTTTTTATTTCTTTTTCTATGTTTTCTAAGGGAATCTGTTAAAAGATGTATGCTATGTGTATAGGAATTAGGAAGTTGTTGAGCTATTTAAAAAGGAACAAAATGAATAGAAAAGACTACAGTGTGGTCCATTGACAATAGCAGCTCCCAAGCTCTGAGAACCTATCCCATAGTGATGCAGTACTGCATCAGTTTTAAATACTCACCCCAAGGAAAGGAGGCGAGAAGGCTTTTATGACCTAATTCACAATTGTAGGTCAATGAGAAAAGCAGCATAAACAGCAATTCCATTTTGATTGGAGGGATCTCCTTTCCTTCTAAAGAGATAAAATAGTACAAAAGTCTTAATTACCTTCCTGGCAGAAAGTTATTTGAAAGATGCTGACTCATTTTGGTGAATGATAATATTCTATCCTATATTAATCACTCTGCTATTTAATATTAATTCATATTTAAAGAAGAAAAAAAGAAATAACAAAAGAAAGGGAAGAGAAAGGAAGATCATGAGAGGAGAGGAGAGAAGACTCAGAAATGAAGGGAGGGTATGTGCCTGAGCAAAGTGACTTACAAGCTTGTGGCATTGCCAGTATGCTATTTCTAGATTTCTCATGCAAAGCACAAGTTATGAAAATAGGATTTATTCAACAAACTGAATATGCAGATTGTCAAAAAGCAATAACTTCATTGAAATCCATTGCCATGGATGAAAGCTTCTAATCCAGTTCTCACATTTTTTGTCACTGAGATTCGCTGACACCTAAATGAAAACCTATTCAATAGAAAATGTTAACATTTATGTATCCTGAAAAACAAAAACATAGACCATCATAATCATGGTTTGAAAAACAATTCCTTTCTCCAAAGCTATGTAAGATATATTTTTAAAAAAATCATAACAGTAATACAGAAAGATCAACTCTTAATATGTTATGGTCTTTGGCCTATTTGCTGAATGAATTAAGGTTGGGCAATTTCTTTAATTTATTCACTCATTTGTTCAATGAATATTCATTTGTCTTTACCTGTGCCAAGGATTATTTTAGTGCTGAACAACTGATGGTGCTAACCAAGACATGTTCCTGTCCTCTGTGAACTTACATTCTAGTGAGGGAGATAAAAAAAATAAATGGTTTTAAAATAAGTTAAAAAAAAAAAAAAAAAAACGATCAGTACATTAATTGGTCAGTGGTCAGTGCAGGAAGGGAATCTGTTCTTGGTACTTTAAACAAAAGAATTTTAAAACTGGAGTTTGAAAAAGAAATGTAATAAATGTTGAAAAAAAAATGGATCAAAAAGCTGAGGAAATGGAAGTCATGGGTCAGCCACTAGAATTCTTATGTTCAAAAGCATTCCAGTATAGATCAATTGCTCCCAAGAGGCTATTTTTTGGTACCACAGTTGCCTCTGACCCCACATGAAATTGAAGAGTATACAATGAAACAAAGATGATGGCTCTTTCTGTACTGTCTTGGCATTCTCATCTCTGTAACGTCACTTATCTGTAAAAGCAGCAGCAAAAAAATAGACTGTGTCTCATTTCTACTTTCCAAATGCCTCATAAAATCTAATTTGACCTAGAACTTCAGTACAAAGGAGAATTGGAAGTGTAGATTTTAGCTTACCTTCCAGAAGGAAGTGGGTTGAAGATTTAGTGGGCCAATCAATTCATAGAATCAACCTCATTGCAGGCTGAAATCAATGGTATAAGAAAGTAATATTAGTACTGTGGTAGAGAATTTGTCAACTGTAGGAACTTACCATGAAAGTCTGATCAGAGAAGTTTCTTTACTTTTTTAAAATTGTTATTTGGATGAAAATTTACAGAACAAATTCACTTTCCATATAATAGTTCATATACACTTTTGTCTTATGACATTGATTACAATTTAAGACAATGCAACAGCTCCCCTCCCACTTCCTCCCGATAGTTACCTCTTCCCTGTATCCGTCCCTCCATGCACTCCTGCTCCCTGAGCTGTCTCCTGTGCATAAATAACCCTTATTTCTCTCATGACTGTTCTCTCCAAGGAGTGTATCTATCTCAGGTAAATGTTCAATTCATATACCTGTCTTTTGTTTGGCTTGAAGCCACAGGTGTGTGTTCAATTCCAGACCTGAAGGGCAGCTAGGGGCCAGATTCTCAGTGGTTCCACCAGGCTCTATCAGACCAGCAAACCTGGTCCCCCCCCTTCCTTTATTTTTTTCTCCAAATGATTTTGAGTTTTTCTCCACATTGTTCTCCCTCCCTATCCAGGATCTCCTACATAGATCACTTTCTGTGTGGTTGACAGTGGTAGCCAGGCAACATCTTGTTCTGGTCTAATAGTCATATAGACTGAGGATAGCATGGCATACCAGTCACTTGAACTAATTGTTTCCACATGCTTTTGGTTTTCTTCATTCTTCTTTGCTCTGGATGAGAAGAGACCCATCATTGTATCTAGATGGCTGCTTGCAAGCTTTTAAGATCTCAGGCACTACTCACCAAAGTAGGAGGTGGAACAATGTTTTGTGTAATATGTTATGTCAAATAAGCTTAATATCCCCTGAAACTATGGTCCTGAGCCCACTGGTTCAACTACTTGGTTCCTCTGGGTAACTGGCTGTGACCAAGAAATGACTACAAACTTGTCCCTTGTCAGCTCCTCTATACACCTGAAAATTCTTACAGATCATACAAATACTCTTATAGGATCATTCTCTGTCAGTCCTATACATGGACTTTGGTACTCTCCCCACTACACAGATCTATCTAATAGTTCAGCCTGTCCACCCATCTATCCACCCGTATACCCATGTTTAACTTCACTAACACAGTGCTATATGTGTAAAAGGTTCAGCTTTTTTGTCTGTACCTCCCATGGACCTCTCTCTGTCTTCCTCCTCCTCGATGCCACCATGTTGATCACTCACCTTTGGTACATTGCCCTTCAGTGAAGTTTCTTTGAGAATCTAATATTTAAGCTGATATATGAAGAGAAGTGCTAATGTCAGCCATTTGAACAGTTCAAGGAAGATCATCAAAGTAATGAGAAAGTACCGATACTGTTTTGGTTCGGGACTTGGTGTTTTTAAGGAAGAACTAGAAGTAAAATAGGATAATATCCATACACCTACAAGGAATACCCATTAATACTACTATTATTCAAATTTATGCACCAACCACCAAAGCCAAAGGTGAGGAAATTTAAGATTTTTATCAACTTTTGCAATCTGAAATTTACCAATCATGCAATCAAGATGGTTGCTTATCACTGATGACTGGAATGCAGAAGTTGGAAACAAAGAAGAATCACTAGTAGTTGGAAAATTTGGCCTTTGGTGACAGAAATAATGCTGGAGATCAGATGATAGAATTTTGCAAGACCAATGACTTATTCATTGCAAGTACCTTTTTTCAACAACACGAATGGCAGCTAAACATGTAAACTTCACCACATGGAGTGCATAGGAATCAAATTGACTACATCTGTGGCAAAAGATGGAAATGCTCAATATCTTCAGTCAAAACAAGGTCAGAAGCTGATTGTGGAACAGACCATCAACTGCTCATATGCAAGTTCAACTTAAAGACAATTAAAACAAGTCCACAAGAGCCAAAATATTACTTGGAATATATCCCTCCTGAATTTAGAGACCATTTAAAGAATAGATTTGATGCATTAAACATCAATGACTGAAAACCAGAAGAATTGTGAGATGGCATGAAGAGCATCATCCGTGAAGAAAGCAAGAAGTTACTAAAAAGATTAGAAAATAAGAAAAGACCAAAATGTATGTCAGAAGAGACTCTGGAACTTGTCCTTGAGTAGGGAGTAACTAAAGCAAATGGAAGAAATGACAAAATAAAAGAGCTGAACCAAACATTTCAAAGAGCAGCTTGAGCAGACAAGCCCAGTCACTATAATGAAATGTGCAAAGACCTGGAGTTAGAAAACCAAAATAGAAGAAGGTGCTCAGCATTTCTCAAGATGAAAGAATTGAGGGAAAAAAATAAGCCTTGGGTTGCAATATTGAAAAATTCTATGGGGAAAATATTGAATGATACAGGAAGAATCAAAAGAAGATTGAAGGAATACACAGAGTCACTGTGCCAAAAAGACCTGGTCTATGTTCATCCATTTCAGGAGCTGGCATATGATCAAGAACTAATGGTATTGAGGGAAGAAGTTGAAGCTTCCCTGAAAGAATTAGCAAAGAACAAGGCTCCAGGAATTGATGGAATACCCATTGAGATATTTCAACAAACAGATGCCCTGCTGAAGGCACTCACTCGGTTATGCCAAGAGATTTAGAAGACAGCTACCTGGCCAACTGACTGAAAGAGATCCATATTTGTACCCATTCCAAAGAAAGATGATCCCACAGAATGTGAAAATTATTAAATGATATTAATATCACATGCAAGTAAAATTTTACTGAAGATTATTTAAAAATGGTTAGAGCAGTATATTGACAGAGAACTTCCAGAAATACAAGGTAGTTTCAGAAGAGGACATAGAATGAGGGATATCATAGCTGATGTCAGATGGATCTTGGCTCAAAGTAAAGAATACCAGAAAGATGTTTACTTGTGTTTTATTGACTAGGCAAAAGCATTTGATTGTGTGGTTCATAACACATTGTGGATAACATTGAGAAGAATGAGAATTCCAGGATACTTAATTGTACTCATGAGGAACCTGTACCTAGACCAGGAGACTGTTGTTCAAACAGAAAAAGGGAACCCTGCATGGTTAAAAATCAGGGAGGGAGTGTGTCAAGGTTGTATCCTTTTGCCATACTTATTCAATATGTATGCTGAGCAAATAATCTGAGAAGCTGGACTATATGAAGAAAAACATGGCATCAGGATTGGAGGAAGACTCATTAACAACCCCTGATATGTTGACGACACAACTTTGCTTGCTGAAAGTGAGGATGACTTGAGGCACTTACTGATGAAGATTGAAGAATATAGTCTGCAGTATGGATTACATCTCAATATTAAGAAAACGAAAATCCTCACAACTGGTCCTTTGAGCAACATTATGATAAATGGAGAAAAGACTGAAATTGTCAAAGACTTCACATTGCTTGGTTCTACAATTGACACCAATGGAAGCAGCAGTCAGGACATCAGATCACATACAGCACTGAGCAAATTGACCTCTTTCTAGTGCTAAAGAGCAAAGATGTCTCCTTGAGGGCTAAGGTGCACCTGACATAAGCCATGGTATGTGAATAAGGAGGACTGAAGAAGAGTTGATGCTTTTGAGCTGTGGTGTTGGTGAAGAACACTGAAAGTTCCATGGAGTGCTAAAAGAACTAACAGTTCTGTCCTGGAAGAAGTGCAGCCAGAATGCTCCTTGGAGGCAAGAATGGCCAGACTACGTCTCACATACTTTGGTCATGTTGTCAGAAGGTCCATTCCCTGGAGAAGGATGTCATGCTTGGTAAGGTGGAAGTTTGACAAAGGAGGGGAAGGCCCTCAATGAGATGGATTGGCACTATGGCAGCAGTGATGGGCTCAAGTATAGCAAGAATCATGGAGCTGGCTCAAGATCAGGCAGTGTTTCATTCTGCTGTGCATAGGATCACTATGATTCTGAGAAGACTCAATGGCACCTAACAACAACAGAAGTAAAATCTGGCTCAAGTACAATGAAGTGGGAGAGTGAAGTATGAAAGCATAAAAATGAAAAGGAGGAGGCAAGTAGAAGTGAAATTTTACTGAAATTTACTAACTATAGTATAAGAAATAGACTATCATTGAAAAATTTTAAGCAGGATAACAAAATGATCTGATTTACTTTCTATACAGACAACTAACACTAAGTGCTATCATTGATTGGGATGATTCAAAACAAGAGGTAAAAAAAAAAACAGTTGAGGGAGGGCTCTTATGAAAGTATTTCATAGTCTAGTGTAACTGATCAGTTAAAGGAAAACAGTAGGGTTTAAAGCATAACATGGAGGGAAAGAGGGCATCAGTGGTTTAGGGATAGAAATTTTGCCTTCCATGAAGGAGTCCCAGATTTAGAAGGTACAGGATTCTGCAGTATTTCCTTCAATTGTGCATAGAGTTGTCATGTGTTGGGGGCCAACTCAATGGAAGCTAAGTCAGAAATGGAACTGAGAGAACATGAAGATGGATCCCACAAGGCAAAGAGTGGGTGTTGGAAAGAGTGGATTGAAGTATGGCTCCAAAATGCACTCCACTTCTCAATTTGTTTCACACTGCTGATCATGACCATGTCATTTTTTTTTTTTTTTTTTCATGCTTCTTGAATCTGACCTTGGAAGGAAGGTTGGGCAATCCACTTCCATAGTAATACTGCCTCAGAAACCCAAGGAGGTGTCACTATGATTCAGGGCCTACTCGATCACATATAACAACAACAATTTGAACCTGACACCTGATATCACTCCTCTAATAATGACTTTCGGAACTCTGGTAGCGTAGTGTCTAAGGCACTTGACTGCTAACCAGAAGGCTGGATGTTCAAACCCACCAGCCACTCCTCGGAAGGAAGATGGAGCAATTTACTTCCATAGTGATACTGCCTCAGAAACCCAAGAAGGGGTTGCTATGAGTTGGGTCTTACTTGATGGCACATAACAACAACAACAACAACGACTTTGGTTCTCCTTCATGACTACAGTTGTACATAACCTTTGGATTGAGATTGCTTCTAACACAACACAATAACAACCTCTTCTGATTCAGTCTAACCCCTGGGGCACAGTCCCTTGAGAGCTTATGTGAATAGCCATTTTGGCCAAAAGAAATTGATTGCTGAATATGATGACTTTGGGGGAGCACCGTTAATTGCATCTTTTAGAAATACTAAGTTTTCTAATCCTCGAAAAGCAAAGCATATATTTCAAGAACAAGTAAAATTATTCCTAAAAAATTTATCTAATAAATCTTTGTTTTGTAACATACTTGATTAATGACTGCATTGTCTCAGCCTTACTTGTTTTGATAAGTTTATCCTTCTTTTCTCAGAGCGACAACAAAAATGTTTAAGTTCACTCTGTCAAATGTCAGTGCTCAATTCTCTGAAAGGATAGGACACTTGTGCAGTTTGAAAATAGTAGCATTTGCAAGAATTTTCTTAGATGACTCAGTCAGTTATGGTTTCCTGACCAGGCTGTGTGGCAAGAAAACAACTTGAAAGAATACTGACAAGAAAGACAAGAGGCTCCAGGTCACCAAAAATAGTCTTAGATGACAGAATGGATCACAGGCACAAGCAAACACTGCAGAAATAAAGGTGATAGCAAAGTTGAGAAAAACAGATGTTATGTTGACCTCAGTTCATCAGAATCAAATAACTAATTTGCTTACCGTCATCTAATACTTTGAAATCTTCCCTAAGGAAGCCAGGAGTGGCAATGAATATGTAAACCAGATACTCTTAGGTTTTAGTGAGGTGCAGTTTGTGAGAACAAATGCAGTCCCAGATGGAATGCAAAGACAATACTGCAATAACATTAGCACAATGTATGGTCCCGACTGACAATATTCCTAGGCAGCAAACTGAAACTTGGAGAAATAATCACATTCATTTTCACTCCTCATTGCTTGATTGAAACACATAACCATTGATACCTCAGCTGATGGGCTGCAGGGTGCAGGGACTCTCCAATAAAGTGGGGCTGAAGTTCAGTATAGTCAGTATTATATTTAATTCAGGAGTCAGAAGCTGAGAGTCTGACTTGACCGTCCCAGAAAGTTGAGATCTTCACTTTCAGACATCTATAAGTTTCATATAGCCAGCTAGTTTTGGTATTATGATCTAAAAGGGTATTAAATTATCTGTGGAAGACTGTGGTATCATCCTTGATGCTTCCCTACAAAGGGCTTTCAGGATGTGTTTTGGAATTGGTAACCCTGTGTTTTTCTTACCCTGATCCAATTGTTTTCACTTTGTGTGTCAATGGTCTATTTTGTAAAAGTGTTTGAACTAATCAAATGAGCGAAAGATTAAAAGACATATTGTGTAAAAGCTCCTGGCACATAGTTGGCACTCAGTAACTTTTGGTTCCTTTCTTCAATGAGAGAAAATGTAAGTTGTGGTTAAAGGATATGAGATTTCAAGTTAGAAGCATCAGCTTCCTGGAGGTCAGCACATAGGCAAATTATTTATTTAACTTCACTATCCTTATATTAAAATTAAGAAGCACTGGTGTCACAGTGGTTAAAATATCTGACTGCTAACTAAAGGTTAGTGGTTCAAATCCACCAGCTGCTCTACAGGAAAGATGAGGCAGTATGCTTCCACAAAGATTTACAGCCTTGGAAACCCTATGGAGCAGCTCTACCCTGCATAGGGTTGCTAAGAGTCAGAATTGACTCGAGGATAGTGAGGGTTTTTTTTTTTTTTTTAATATCTTTATATGAAAAACAGAAGTCAGTATAATTTCTGAGCTATTGTAAAATGATTTCAAGCGTTAGATATCTAATCTGTATACAACACTTAGAATAGTGCTTGAGTAAGCATTCAATAAATTTTTGTTACATAAATAAATGAAGTATTATTATTTCTATTGTAATTCCAGTACCAGCTATTTTGTTCCGCTTAATCAAATTGTTTCAATAAATGTATATTATCACCTTTGAGTCTCAGTTGCTTCATGTATAAATACTATACCTGATTAGGTAAATGATTCTCAAACACTGGTGTGTAAAGAACCACTATAGACATGTTTTAAAATTAAAATTCCTGGGCTTCATATCAAAGAACTCTTAATTAGAACATGTGGGATGAGGCCCATGAATCTGTATCTTAAAAAGCATTAACATTGATTCTAGTGCAGGTAAACTAACAAATATTTAAAAAAAAAAAAAAAAAAAAAACTGTACAAAGACATTTTCTGGCTCTGAAAGTCCCAATTGTATTTTCATTCTCTTGAATTATTTTTAAAAAATGTGCTCCTGTTAAAATTTGAGATTACCTCTTCATTCATAAATATTATCATAAAAATGTATCAATATGCACAGACACACACAGCTGAACATTATCACAGAAGTTCCACTCAGTTCTTCTATATTACTGATTGAAATAATTGATTTTAAAAGATGTAGGAAATAGCTGTGAACTAAGAAGCTCTGGTAGCGTAGTGCCTAAGGCACTTGATTGCTAACCAGAAGGCTGGATGTTCAAATCCACTGGCCACTCCTCAGAAGGAAGATGGGACAATCTACTTCCATAGTGATACTGCCTCGGAAACCCAAGGAGGGGTCGCTATGAGTCAGGGCTAACTCGACGGCACATAACAGCAACAACAACAACAACAAGGCTACCTACCATATTGTAAAATATATGGAGGTATCATTTACAATATTCTATTTCAGCAATTCAGATAAGAAGCCTCTGATACAAAAGGTCTAAATGATGTTCTCAAAGTCACAGATCAAAATGAGACTAAAACAAAAATTCAAGGCTCTTGAATTCATTCCACTTCTTCACATTTCAGAATACAAATTCTGGGGGTGGGGGGAATCAAAATATGTTTTGGGAAACTTGGCATTAGGGTTATGATATTATTATTGTTTGTTTCTAGATTCAACACAGGTTTGTGGTTGGAGTGAAGATACACAACTTCAGGAGTACTTTTCCATTCTTTTAAATACCCTCTATTTTCTTCCATAGAAAGACAGACAATTGGTAATCTTAAATTGAAACCAAAGCACAGAGATAATTGGGAAAAAGCACAAATCACCTCACAAACAGAACATAAAGAATTTCATCACCATAACAGCAGATCTGCTTCACCCCTTGTACATTTATCCAGGAGTCATTTAATGAATAAACATTGAAATGTGGAGGAGCATTAGTTGAAGAGGTTGAGGAATGGAAGGAATCACTGTTATGGGAAGAGTGACTCTAGGGTGGAACCTTCCCAGTCTTGTGCATTTTGGGATAAATGCACTCAGTTCATATAAAAACAAGAGTGCATCCATTTTCCATATGGTTTTGAGCCTAGAATAATAGGAAGAAATAAAACACATTAGACATCAATGCTAATTATGTTGGAAGCTATGACACTGGTATTTCAAATGAAAGCAGGGTCATCCATGCTGGAAAGGTTTCATTAGAGCTTCCAGATTAAGACAGACTAGAAAGAAGGACATAGCCAAGTCCACCTCTGAACAAACTGTCCACTGAAAATCTTATGGAGAGCAGAGAAACATTGTCAAATATAGTGCCAGAAGATGAGCCCCTCAGATTGGAAATACTCAAAATTTAACTGAGAAAGAGCTGCCTCCTCATAGCAGAGTAAACCCGTAAAGCTTTCAGGACCTTCATTTGCTGAAGTGACATGATTTGAAATGTGAAGAAACAGCGTAAATATCCATTAACAACCATACCATGGAATGTATGAAGTAGGAATCTAGGAAAATTAGTTGTGAAAAAATGAAAGGGAACACACAAAATCTGATAGCCTAGGCATTGATGTGCTGAAATTAATTGGTATTGGCCATTTGAAACAGACAAGCATATGTCCTATTATGCTTGGAATGAAATTGAAGAGGAAGGGTACCACATTTACCATCAAAAAGAACATTTCAATATCTATTCTGAAATATAACGCTGTCACTGATAAGAACATATTCATAAGCCTACAAGGAAGACTAGTTAATATGACTATTATTCAAATTTATGTAACAACCATAAAAGCCAAAATGAAGAAATTGAAGATTTTTACCAACTTCTGCAATTTGAAATCAACCAAACATTCTCAAGATATATTGATAATTACTGGCAATTGGAATGAAAAAGTTGAAAACCAAGAAGCAGCACTGGGTGTTGTAATATGGTAGTGGGAAATATAAATGATTCTGATATAACATGATAAAATTTTACAAGACCAATGACTATTGCAAATGCCTTTTACAACACAAATGTCAACTGTACTCGTGACTCTCACCAGATTGATTACGCAGGAATTAAATCGACTACATCTGTAGAAAGACACAATGAAGAAACTCAGTATTATCAGTGAGAAAAAGGCCAGGGGCTAATAGTGAAATAGAGTGTCAATTACTCAAATACAAGTTTGAGGTGAAGGTGAAGAAAATTAAAATAAGTCCATGAGAGCCAACACACAACCTTGATTATATCCCATCTGAATTTAGAGACCATCTGAAGAATAGATTTGACACATTGAATACCAATGACTGAAGGCCAGATGAGTTATGGGATGATATCATGGACATCATACATGAAGAAACAAAAGATTATTTATAAGATAGAAAAGGAAAAAATGTCCAAAAATTATGTCAAAAGAGACTGACACTTGCTCTTGAATGGAGACTAACTAAGAGCAGGGAAGAAATTATAAAGTAAAAAGCACCCAAAAAGAGGATTGCAAAGTGAAGCTAGAGAAGACAATGTGAATTATCATAATGAAATGTGCAAAGACCTGGAGTTGAAAAATTAAAAGCAAAGAACATGTTCAGTGTTTCTCAGGGGGAAAGAACTGCAGAAAAAAAGTCAAGACTTGAGTTACAATACTGTGTGGAAAATAAGTTTGATTCCTTCATTTCCATAGAAACAGCAGTCAAGAAATCTAATTGTGTACTATTTGACAAATCTGCTAAAAAAATTTCTTTAAAGTGTTAAAGAGAAAGGATGTCACTTTGAAGACTTTTGTGCACCTGACCAAAGCTATGGTATTTTCAATAGCCTCATAGGCATGTACACATATAGGAACTCTGGTAGTGTAGTGCCTAAGGCACTTGGCTGCTAACCAGAAGGCTGGAGGTTCAAACCCATGAGCCACTCCTTGGAAGAAATGCATTCTTCCCAGTGATAATAAATTAGTAACTATACTATAAGTAAATGTAGTCCCTATGATTTCTGTGAGTCATTCTACAGAATTAACAAACCTATAAGGCCAGCAGGCATTGGGATTTGTCTATTTTAGAGAGAGAGGGTCCTTCTAAGTTGTGTAGAGAACAACTTCTGGGTGGCTGAGGGCCCTAAACAGGCTATGCAGGCAGCAAACCCACAGGGCAGAGTCCTTCTAACTTGTAAGATCTGACCTAACTCTGGATGTTTAGGGTCAAAGAGAAAAAGTGTCAAATGAATGGCTGGCAATGAAGATAATAGAAACATAGGAAGACTACATCAACTTTCAAGTGGGAATTGGATCCATGCTTATCCTTTCTGTGCAGTTAACAATGAAAGTGGGATTAGCTCACATTCTTCCTTTATTACTGCAATATCCCTAAGGACAATCCATCAACCTGAACATTATCTCTTTTCCTTCTTTGCAACTGAAGGATTTCATTCCGGTAGTTCTCCCATCTGTATCCTGCATCATAATTATTTTCCTTTTTATAGAATTGTTTACATAAGCATATATATATACATATATATATATTTATAATATCTCTTATCTAAAATAAATAAATAAATAAAACCTCCTGACTACACATCTTTCTTCAATTGCTTCCCACACCCTCCTTCTATTAGTAACAAAATTCTTTTTATCTTACATTCTTTCCTTCCATTCCATCTTATGTCTCATCTCTAACATGCCATCGAAACTGCTATCACCAAGATACCAGTGATCTCCACATTGGTAAAACCTGTAGCCATATAACTTAGTGAATCATGTGACTTATTTTTAATAGAAACCCAGCTGATCATTTTCCTTGAAATATCCTTTTCTCTTGGCTTCCAGGGCACAAGAGTCAAGGCTCTAATTTTGCCAAAGAATTTCTCTCAGATATCCCTTATATGATCTCTAGGAAAATCTTGTTACTACTTTCAAAATCTCTCCAGAATTTGACTACTCCACAGTACCTCAACCACTATCACATTAGGAAAAGCCATTTTTATACTTCATCTGGATTATTGAAGAGCTTCTAAACTGATGTTTTTGCTTCTGCCCTTGTGACACCTTTCACCTTTCCCTCATTGCACAGAGCAGCAGGACAT
The DNA here is from genome assembly GCF_000298275.1 of Orycteropus afer afer. NCBI lineage: Eukaryota > Metazoa > Chordata > Mammalia > Tubulidentata > Orycteropodidae > Orycteropus > Orycteropus afer. The sequence goes on along the minus strand of NW_006922150.1, from coordinate 1,170,230 downwards.
TCTCAACACAGCAGCCAGAATACTCTGTCAGATCAGTTTGTTTCTTGAACAAAATCTTCTGGTCGCTTCCTATCACCCTCATGGAGAGAAATTCAGTCTTTATATAATATTTCAAAAGGTCGGACCTTCTTATTTGCATTATTCACTACTAGTTCCCTGCATGTCCACTCTGCTCAAATGTCACTTTCACAATGAAATCATCTCTGACCACCTTATTTAAAAGGGTAATCCTATGGACTAGTTATCCCTTTACCCTTATGTTATTTAATTTTTCCCCAAAACCCTTTTTATTTTCTGATATATAGTTTAATTATTTAAATATATGCTCCCAATAACTAGAATATTCTCTTTTTTATCAACATTATATCACCAGAACCTAAAAAGTTAGATAGCACATAGTAGATGAACAGTAAATATTTGTTAAATAAATTAATATTGTGGATAAAATATAATGTTTACATCCAATAATAAAGTCTGATTGTTAAACATGCAACTTGACACTTTGATTCAATATTACAATAGACTCATGTATAATTTTAAAACTCATTCTGAAATTACCATTGACTTGATTTCCCCTGGCCAATAAATGATTCATTTAAAATTTTTAAACACTAGAAGATGGGATGACCTTTTGTATAAAGTGGGATTGGGATGAAGATTGAAATAACACTTACATAATGTTAATATTTAACTCAATAATTTAGTAGTTCCTTTCCACTTTCAGCTGCAAAGTGAGAGAAGATAATTTCCCTATTAAATCAATAGGGAAAATATCTTAAAAGAAAAAGGAAAAGGGGGAGTAATTATTGTGATTTTGTTTGTGAATTGTGTGGCTAAATTATAACTCGATTTCATCTTTCTGACCTAATCATCCTATGGAGAGTTTTAATAAGGAAAATTTTTTATTGGGTTGCCCAAACCTACATGATACCATGATAATATGGTGGTGTCATTTTGCCATTTACAATAAGGAAAAAAAAAAGGATATAAATTACGATGAGAATATTTTCAAGATATTGGGTTTCTTATGAACAGGATATTTGTGTTTAAAATGATTTTTTTTTGTGGGAAATTATATGTATTACATTGATAAATTAAATGCATTACATGTTTTAGCCCACGGTAATAAACGTTAATATTCATTAGATTCTAGAGATCAATTGGTTTTTTTTTTTAAATAAAGGTCAGATAACAATTGCAGCTCAAACAATTTAGTTTCAAGTGACCAGGTTTTAACTAATGTAGAAGAATCAGAGATGAATGAGTAAAGAAAGGTGACTGTGTTCTGGAGTATTTCTTCTTTTACCAAAAAACAAAAAACAGAGGAATACCTAGAGTACCCTCAAGATTATTATACAAACATTATGAGATAGCGTATAGAAAAGAAATATGCAAATTCATTACTATTATTATTACAATTATTATTATTACTACTATCATAGTGTGAACGTTTGCAAAAAAGAAAGAAAGAGAGAAACTAGTACTGGAATGGTACTAATTGCATATCTCTCCTCGGAAGGAAGGTTGGGCAATCCTACTTCCGTAGTGATACTGCCTCGGAAACCCAAGGAGGGGTCGCTATGAGTTGGGGCCCACTCCACGGCAAATAACAACAACAACAAGGATTCTGTAACACAGTGAAAACTTTAAAGTATCATGCTAATCATTAAATTACTAAAGCAATTCCACTCCCATCAAATACCCTCATTTGTCATGATACTTTTGTTATCAAAATTTGTACTATATTTCAAATTGTTTAATTTTAAATTAAAATGATATGTATTTAACACATTATATATCACTTAAAAAACAAACAAGCCAAACTCACTGCCGTCAAGTCAATTCTGACTCATAGAGACCCCTCTTGGGGTTTCTGAGGCGGTATCTCTATGGAAGTAGATTACCCAGTCTTCCTTCTGAGGAGTGGCTGGTGGGTGTGAACCACTAGTCTTCTGGTTAACAGTCAAATGCCTCAGACACTACACCACCAAATCTTCCATATATATCACTATATATATCTATAGCTATCTATCTATCTATCCATCTATCTAAACGTTACTGCGATTGAGTCAATTCTGACTCCCATTGCATTTCTAAGACTATAAATCTTTACAGAAGAATAATGCCTCATCTTCCTCCCATGGAGCAGCTGATGTGTTTGAACCCCCAACCTTCTGGTTAGCAGCCAAGCGTCTAGCCCATTATGCTACCATAGCTCCCATATATACACGTGGGAGCTCTGGTGGTGTAGTGCCTAAGGAACTTTACTGCTAACCAGAAGGCTGGCGGTTCAAACCCACTAGCCACTCCTGGGAAGGAAGATTGGGTAATCTACTTCCATAGAGATATTGCCTTGGAAACCCAAGGAAGGGTCACCATGAGTTTGGGCTGACTCAATGGCAGTGAGTTTGGTTTGCTTTATATATATATATATGTTGTTGTTATGTGCCATCAAGTCAAACCGGACTCATATATAAAATGGTGATGGCTTTATGGCTTATGTGTTTCCCACTATCAAATACAATGTAATTCTTGGACTTGAGCTCTCCAATTTAAAATACAATCTGCACGTGAGTTAACCTATGAAAAATATAGACTCTCATTACTTGGACTTTAAAGAGAAAATATGTTATTTAGCCAAGGTGTCAAAAATTTTGTTAATAAGAAGAGTTGTCAGAGTTGGAACATAATGCCCATATTAATGGTGCATAGTTTAATACACAATTCAGATTATATCTTTCTGTGTTATTCTTGGATCTCAAGCTGACCTGATATAACAACAGCAGGATCCTAGGGAAAACTAAGTTGACTAACAGCATGAGAGTAAGATATAAAACCACTCACCACAACAAAATAGGTAATCACACTTGTGAAAAAGAGAATTCCCCCAGGATGGTAATGAAAATAAAGCTTCTGTGAAATTAGATGACATCCAAAGATAGTGAAGTGAGAAAAAAATGGTTGGTGACAAGTTCAAATTAAATTTATTTCTTAAATATTCTAAGATTAAATGTACTTTTATTTCTGGAATACCAGCTTTTGAAACACTATAGTGGATTCTCTGTCAAGGATGAGATTTGTAAATGCTCTGTTTTGATCTTCTGTTTGGAGAATAATTTAAAATTATTGACTTTTAAAAACATTGAAAACAATGCATTCACCTAAGAGTCTTAAATTTTTATATCATGACTGTACACTAAACATATAAAATGTTTAATAAAATTAAACATATAAAAAGCTGATCATATAGTAAAATTTCATATTAATTTATTTTTTCTGCATATTTTTGAGAAACTCATTTTAATATATACATTTTAAATAATCTTAATCATCACATGATCTTCCCTTAAAAAAAATACTTTGCTTCTGTATTAAGGGTATAAATCATTGTGCTAACCACTATGGGAGTACAGAAAAATGTAAGAGTTGTTCAGGTCGCCAGGAACATTCAGTCCAGTGAGGAACCAAGAATAAGTCCCAGGAAACAAAAGTTAACTTTGAAGGACCATAAGTTAATAAATGACTAATAAATTTGTAAATTAAATTCACCTCACATAATCATTCTAAGCCCAATGTAAAGATCTAGGAAGAATTAAGATAACCATACTGACTTTTCTACAGGAGTTCAGAGGTTATTTGTGGGAAATTGATTTATATGAAGATCATTTCAATGAGGTACAATAATTCATGAGTCAGAGGTTAGCACAGTGTAACAGATTTCCCGTTTACAAAATGTTTTATGAGGATTTATGAAAATATATGTCCAATATATGCAATAACAGCTATGAACATCGTAAAATGAAAGCTAGTCAGTAGCCTAGTATGGTGTTCAACATCCTGGCCTTGGTGGGAGAAGAGACAATTTCTATTGGTTCTAACACTTCCACTATGTTTTATGACATTGGCAAGCTGCTTCACCCTCCTCCATTGGTTTCTTTACAATACAGGGAAAAGTGTCATTACAGAGATTCTAAATCCGAGCACTAGGTATACTCAAATGCTTTTGGGCATGATTCACAAAGTCTGTGAACTTGAATGAGGGAAAAAACAACTTTATGTTACTAACTTCTAACAGAAATTTAGCATTTTCTCCCGTTCTTAATACAAACGACAAATCACAAAAATTTTAACAGTACCTTTGAATAACATCAAGAAAATTGACAATCATAGATATTTTAATATCACTTTATAGATATTGCATGCATCTTAATATGTTATTCAGATAATATTTCACTCTTGTTACATCATGCATGAATGTACAACCATACATACTACTATATTGTAAATAAGCTTTAAAATATTTTGATAATTATATTTAAATAATACTGGATTCCTTTTTAATCCCATGTATTTTATTTTTTGTGTTTTAAAACATTATTCTGAAAAGAGCTCTGTAGAGTGCATCAGACCGCCAATGAGGCCTTTGGCAAAAAAAAAAAAAAAAAGTTGTAAAGTCCAACACTGTATAGTCACTGTGGTCTTATAAAAACATGTTTGAAGTATCTAATTTTAACTAGTATATCCACAATAATTTACTTGAACAGAATGATACAATGATGTCTAAGAGAGTTAAGATGAAAAAGAGATTAGTGAAGACTAGATGACATCATGAGGTTTTCAAAATTTTTAACACATTCTAGGGGTTGAAGCACTGACTGAAGAAATTGGGAAGAGCCCAAAGGACCCACAATAGGCAATCTAGGTGCACTTGTGAGACTCCTTTGTGCTGTTTTTCATGTGCCTCTACTGCTGGTGTAGTAGAAACTGACTTGTCCTCATTCACTTTGTTTTTCTTACTCTCATATCTGCACTCCCAATGCCCCTATGACCACCCAGCAAATTTCTTCTTCTGAATCACTTCTTCCTGATTCTGGATCTCAGGTAGCCTGACAACAAACTACAGATCAAAATAACACAATATGCTAAAATCACTGGAGACTTTTAGAGTGGATAAGGACTTCAGAGTGGTCACTAAGGAACAATAAAATATGGAGAATTATAGGATGCAATGGAGGCTATCATAGGTGAGAGAAATAAACTTAAAAGATCACTGCATGTCTTGAAGAGAGTGAAGACAATGAACTACCAGGAGTAGTGTACATGTGTGTTTCTGCAAACCCAAGGAGGGGTCTCTATGAGTCGCAATCGACTCTAGGGCAGTGAGTGAGTTTGTGTGTACATTGGGAAACAATAGGAAAAACTCAAAGCAGGCATGCAGGCCCATATTCAGAGAAGTCAAGAAAACCAGAAATTTGAGACCCAGAATACTATTTTAAACAAGTAACACAGGAAAGAGTGAAAAAAATTAATAAATCATTCTCTGGATTATGCTCCATGTAACCTGTCATTTTTTAAAAACCTACAATTTAGATAATTCATTATTCCTTCCAGTTTTGGGCCTATTTTTGTTATTTTTATGGTTTTCATTCTGAGCAGCAGAAAACATAACACTGCTGTCCTTGGTTCTGCTCCACGGGCTTGCTGCCTTTTGTTCATTTTCAGAGTGAAAAGAAAGGAAGGTGGAATGAAGATCTGACTAGGTCACAATCCTAATAACCTTAAGAGAATATTCTTTGCTTTTCAAAACCCTTTGGAAATTCAAGGCTGTCCTCTAATCGAGCACTTTGAGCTGTTTTCATCTCTAACAATCTATTTATTCATCAATAGAATGGATAAATAATTTGACTGGAGTTCCATTGGAGTTTATTTGGTTTGGAGAAAATAAATTCTTTTGAGATCTGTAGATAGAAGTAACTGAACAAGTGCAGTTCTGAATGACCCAATCAGTGTAAGTGATGTTATCTAATTTAGTTTCGTAAAATTTCAATAAAAAGGATGCTGTTTCTGAAAAGAAAAAAAAAAAAATGCAATATAAAGATTAAAAAATAAAAAAATCAAACACTGCCCTCAAGTTGGACCCGACACATAGCGACCCCTGTTTGGGTTTCCAAGGAGTATCACTAAGGAAGTAGATGGCCTAATCTTCCTTCTGAGGAGTGGCTGGTAGGTTTGAACTCCAGGCCTTCTGGTTAGCAATCAAATCCCTTAGGAACTACATCACCAGAGTTCCTAATATAAAAATAAGTAGATCAGAAAAACACTTATTCTAAAATGACTTAGAAATCTGATAAAAAGATGAAAAGAATTGCTGAAAGCTTTGATCATATCTCCTGACTTAAATGCTTCATAACACATTAGCCTATAACATGAGTTGAGAGCAGTAAAAGGGATTCATTCCAAGCCCTTCTCTTTCCACAATTTACAGAGGTATAAAATAGTTACATTTAGAGGTTTCCTTAACAAAAAGCACTACATTGATTTGCAAAGTAAAAGAGCTCAAGAGTTGTTTGTTTACATAAGAAAACTTTATATAGAGATCATTCCGTTGGCTTTCAAGAATAGGAATATAGACATGCTTTAGAATCAAACAATCCAGTACATTAAGTTTCAGAAATGAACATGGTTTAGTGAAGTTTCTAAACAGAGGGGTGTGGGAAAAATAACAGGGAAAGTATAGAAAGAAATGGTTTATGTCTGAGATAATGATAAGATGCAACTGCTACTCAAGGCTAAAAAACAAACAAAAGGTGGCTGGAAGGAATTGTCTCTCCTGTATCCAGTCCCTTTCCAGGTTCTAGGATAAACCATCTGAATTGATTTTTCAAAGGATCAAACAGATTGATCCCAGAAAAATATGTATTCCAGAATAAATATTTACAGATCTGGAAGCAATAGACCCATTACAACTTAGTCATTCAGTATCTATGGGCTGGTGATTTTTCTTTTCCTACTATGATAAGGAGCTCTGGTAGCATAATGCCTAAGGCACTTGACTGCTAACCAGAAGGCTGGTGGTTCAAACCCACCAGCCACTCCTCAGAAGGAAGATGTGGCAATCTAATTCTGTAGTGATACTAGCAAAACCAAGGAGAGGTCACTATGAGTCGGGTACAACTCGTCGGCACATAACAACAACAACTATGATATTATCATAGATAAAATTTATAGTAATTCAAATCCCTACTCTTTGGCAGGTCAGAGGTTTACTTTTATACTTTTAGCTTAAAATAATAGATAATATTTTTCTTAGGAAATGAATGCTATAAGCGAGGTTTACATGGCATTAGTCTAATCTATTTAAGACTATCCGTTGTTGGAAATTCTATCGAACAGTTTTTATAATTCCCATTTTAAACATGTAACATTTGCTATTTGAACTGCATATACCTTATTCTTTAAACTTTCTTTTAGAATACTGACTTGGTTATAATTTCACTAGCTGGTTGTTTCTTAGTGTACAAAATTAAAACTAGCAAACTATATTTGCCATAGTTGTCACATTCTTCTTTTTAAAGTCATATTAAATGGAAACATTATGACTTTAAGAATAACCTATTTAAGTCTGTTACCATCTCAAATTAAATTTTGTCTATAGAGTGAGTTAGAAATCAAAGTTTATTTTATATTAAAATCCAATTCTCCCAGTAGCATTTGTTAAATATTTTCTTTCTTTATTGCTTTAAATTAACCTCTTTGCCAAAAATCAACTGACTATATATGTGTGATTATATTTCGGAGCATGAGCTGAACCTATAATCCACCGAGAGAATTTCTTTGTCATCAGGAAAGCCAAGAGTTTTGGAGGACAGCTACCTGGCCAACTGACTGGAAGAGATCCATATTTGTGCCCATTCCAAAGAAAGGTGATCCCACAGAATGTAGAAATTATAGAACAATATCATTAATATCACATGCAAGTAAGATCTTACTGAAGATAATTCAGAAACGTTTGCAGCAGTATATTGATAGAGAACTTCCAGAGGTTGAAGCTGGATTCAGAAGAGGACGTGGAACAAGGGATATCATAGCTGTTGTCAGATGGATCTTGGCTCAAGGCAGGGAATACCAGAAAGATGTTTACTTGTGTTTTATTGACTATGCAAAGGCATTTGATTGTGTGGATCATGACAAATTATGGACAACATTGAGAAGAATGGGAATTCCCGAGCACTTGATTGTACTCATGAGGAATCTGTACCTTGACCAGGAGGCTGTCATTCGAACAGAACAAGGGGACACTACATGGTTTAAAATCAAGAAGGGAGTGCGTCAGGGTTGTATTCTTTCTCCACACTTATTCAATCTATATGCTGAGCAAATAATCCGAGAAGCTGGACTATATGAAGAAAAACGTGGTATCAGGATTGGAGGAAGAATCATTAACAACCTGAGATATGCAGACAATACAACTTTGCTTGCTGAAAGTGAGGATGACTTAAGGCACCTACTGATGAAGGTTGAAGAATACAGTCTGCAGTATGGATTACATCTCAACATAAAGAAAACAAAAATCCTCACAACTGGACCAATGAGCAGCATCACAATAAATGGAGAGAAGATTGAGGTTGTCAATGAATTCACGTTGCTTCGTTCTACAATCGATGCCAACGGAAGCAGCAGTCAGGACATTAGACGACGTGTACCATTGGGGAAGTCAACTGCGAAGGAACTGTTTGAAGTGCTGAGGAGCAAGGATATCTCCTTGAGGACTAAGGTGTGCCTGACACAAGCCATGATATTTCCAATCGCCTTGTATGCATGTGAGAGCTGGACAATGAATAGGGAAGACCGAAGAAGAGTTGATGCTTTTGAGTTGTGGTGCTGGTGAAGAATGCTGAAAGTACCATGGACTGCTAATAGAACTAACAGATCTGTCCTGGAGGAAGTGCAGCCAGAATGCTCCTTGGAAGCAAGAATGGCCAGACTTCATCTCACCTATTTTGGTCATGTTGTAAGAAGGGACCGTTCCCTGGAGAAGGATGTCATGCTTGGTAGGGTGGAGGGTCAACGAAAGAGGGGGAGGCCTTCAGGGAGATGGATTGATACAGTGGCTGTGATGATGGGCTCGAGTATAGCAGGGATTGTGGGGCTGGTGTGGGATCGGGCAGTGTTTCGTTCTGCTGTGCATGGGGTCGCTATGAGTCGGAAATGACTCGACGGCACTTAACAACAACAACAACAATATATAGTTTTGGTTATTTCTTGCCATTCTAACAGAAATACCACAGATGAAATATCTTTAACAGACAGGAGTTTATTTTCTTACAGTTTGGAGGCTAGAAGTTTGAGTTCAAAATGCCAGGCTTTAAGGGCTGGGTGAAAGCCCTCGACCTTGGGCTTCAACTCTGTTGCTTGCTCCCGGCCCACTGAAGCTAGAGGCATTTCTTCACTCAGGCAGCTGCTGGCTGCTGAGGTTGACAAACCCAAGGTCGACAACTGAAAAGGCACAGTCCCAATATTACCAAACCACACGGCAGGTCATTGATTCAAGTCCATTAAAAGTCCCAAGATCAGCAGAGGAAGACAGGCTGCTGAATGAAGACTTGGCTACATGCAGAGTCTAAGCGTGCCAAAAAACTGGAGACCACTCCCAAATCTTCTCCTTATGTAAAGGAAACAGACCATATCCCTAAAGCAGCTACTAAGCTGCTTTCCACCATGGAGTTAATTGCCAATCTCATCATGACGAATGCCTAAGGCATTTGACTGCTAACCAGAAGGCTGACAGTTCAAACCCACCAGCCACTCAGAAGGAAGGTTGGGCAATCTATTTCCATAGTGATACCGCCTCGGAAACCCAATGAGGGGTCTCTATGAGTCAGGTCCAACTCGACGGCACGTAACAACAACAAATGTATACACACACATACACACACACATATCCCCATCTTTGTGTTATCATCAAGTATGTGGCTTTATATATAACACATCCACTGCTGTAGAGTCGTATTTTACCAAGTATGATCTCCCTCTCCAGGTATTGGTTCCTCCTGATAATGTGGCAAAAGTACCAGAGATAAAGTCTCACCATCCTCATTTCTAAGGAGCATTTCAGCGTGCGTCTTCCAAGCAGATTTGTTTGTTCTTCTGGCAGTCCATGGTATATTCAATATTTTTCACTTACCCCACAATTCAAGGACATCAGTTATTCTTAGCTCTTCCTTATTCATTATCCAGCTTTCAAATGCATATGCCAAAAATAACGAAGCCCACTGCCATCAAATCAATTCCAACTTATAGCGACCCCATTGGGTTTCCAAGACTATACATCTTTACAGAAGTAGATTGTCTCCTCTTCCTCCCATGAAGCATCTGGAGGATTTGAGCTGTTGACCTTCTGGTTGGCAGCCAAATGTCTTACCCATGAGATGATTGTAAATACCATGACTTGGATCAGGCATATCTTAGTGACATTTTGCTCTTGAATACTTTAAAGAGGTCTTTTGAAGCAGATTTTTACCAATGGAATATGTCCTTAAATTGATTGACTGCTGTTTGTATGAACCTTGATTGTGGATCCAAGTAAGATGAAGTCCTTGACAACTTCAATTTTTAATCCATTTGTGGTACTTAAGGTTATGTGTCAACTTGGCTGGGCCTGGTTGAGTGGCTGGACAGCTGGATGTAGTTATTCCACATGGTGAGATTGGTAATTAGCTCCATGGTGGAATCTACTGGAGCAGCTGAGTAGCCGCTTTAGGGATGTGGGCTGTTTTTAGTATATAAAAAAGCAACTTTGAAGAAGGTCTCCAGCATTTTGGCATGCTTGAACCCTGCAGCTAGCTGTGTCTTCATTCAGCAGCCTGCCATGCTCTGCTAATCTTGGGACTTTTAATGAACTTGAATTAATGGTCTGCAGTGTGGTTTGGTAACATTGAGACTCTACCTTTTTTATTTCTTGACCTTGGTTTTGTCAGCTGCAGCAGTTGGCAGCTGCTGAAGTGAAGAAAGCCTACAGCTTCAGTGGGCTGGGAGCCAGAGGCAGTGGTCAAGCCCTAGGTTTAAGGGTTTTCACCCAGCTCTTAGAGCCTGGCACTTTGAACTCAGACTTAAAGCTCAAACACTGTAACAGAATAGACTCCTGTTTGTTAATGCCATGTCATTTATGGTGCTTTTTTGTTAGAATGACACAGAGGTAACCAAAACACCATTGACCATGATGTTGCTCATTTGTCCAGTTGTGAGGATTTTTGTTTTCCTTATATTGAGGAACAGTCCATACTGTGATTGTTATTAGTAAGTGCATCAAAACCTCTACACTTTCAGTAAGCAAGGTTGTGTCATGTGCATATCTCAGGTTGTTAAAGAGTCTTCCTACAACCATGATGCCCTGTTCTTCATATAGTCCAGCTTCTCAGATTATTTGCTCACCATAAAGATTGATTAAGTATGGTGAACAAATATAACCCTGACACACACCCTTCCTGAATTTAAACCATGCAGTATCCTGTTGTTGTGTCTGAACAACTGTCTCTTGGTCTGTGTAAAGGGTCCTCATGAAGACAATTAAGTGCTCTAGGATTCTCATTCTTCAAAATGTTATCCATGATTCGCTATGATCCACAAAGTCAACTGCCTTTGCAGCAGTAAAACAGAGGTAAACATCTTTTTGGTATTCTTTACTTTCAGCTAAGATCCATCTGACATCAGCAGTGTTTTGTTTTGTTATGCTTTGTTATGCTTTGTTCCATATCCTCTTCTGAATCTTTCTTGAATTTCTGGTAGTTCCCTTTCTATATATTGCTGTAACAATTTTTCAGTTATCTTCAGCAAAATTTTACTTCCATGTGATACTAATGATATTGTTTGAAAATTTCTGCATCCCATTGGATCCTCTATCTTTGCAATGGGCATAAATATGGATCTCTTCCAGTCAGGTAGCCAATTAGCTTCATTCAAAATTCCTTGCCTAAAAGAGTAAGCACCTCCAGCATGGAATCCTTTTGTTGAAACATCTCAATTGATATTCTATCAGTTCTTGGATCCTTGCTTTTTACCAATGCTTTCAGTGCATCTTGGACTTTCTCTTTCAGTACCACCAGTTCTTGATCATATGCTACAATTTGAAATGGTTTAATGGCAACCAAACATTTTTCTTACAGTCATTCTGTGTATTCCTTCCACCTTCTTTTGATACTTTCTTTTACATTCAATATTTTGCCCATAGAATCCTTCAATATTGCAACTCATTACTTTTTCGTCAGTTCCTTCAGCTTGAGAAATGTTCAAACTTCTTTCCTTTCAACATACTAACTCCTGGTCTTTGCACATTTTATTATAAGATTTTATTTTGTCTTCTCACACTGCCCTTTGAAATCATTTATTCAGTTCTTTTATGCCATCATTTCTTCCATTTGCTTTAGCTACTCTCCTTTTAAGACCAGATGCTCTTTTCTTTCATTCCTGTCTTTAATGGCCTTTTGCTTTCTCCATGTGTGATGTCCTTTATGTCTGGTCTTCAGTCATTGGTATTGAATGGATCAAATCTATTCTTCAGATGGTCTCTAAAGTCTGTTTTGATGTACTCAAAGTCATATTTTGGGACGAGAGCAATCTTAATAGTTTTCTATTTCCATATATTTTGTTTTGTTTTGTTTTTCTCCTTATTTTCTTCCTCTTTGGATTAATAAATTTTTATTTCTTTTTTTTTTTCTTTTAATTTCTGTATTGACTTTGAAATATGTGTTTTTGCATTATTCTTAGAGGTTACTCTTGAGACTGAAGTATGAACCACCATGAGGGATATCACTGCTGATGTCGGATAGATCTTGGCTCAAAGCAAAGAATATCAGAAAGATGTTCACTTGTGTTTTATTGACTATGCAAAATCATTCAATTGTGTGGATCATAACAAATTATGGATAACATTGGGAAGAATGGGAATTACAGAATACTTAATAGTACTCATGAGGAACCTGTACATAGACCAGGGCTGTCATTGGAACAGAACAAGGGAATACTTCATGGCTTAGAATCAGAAAGGGGGTGTGTCAGGGCTGGATCTTTTCACCATACTTATTCAAACTTTATGCTGAATAAATAATCCCAGAAGCTGGACTATATGAAGCAGAATGTGGTATCAGGATTGGAGGAAGACTCATTAACAACCTGTGATATGCAGACGACACAATTTAGCATGCTGAAAGGGAAGATGACTTGAAGCACTTACTGACGAAAACCGAAGACTACAGTCTGCAGTATGGAATACACCTCAATACAAAGAAAACAAAAATCCTCACATCTGGACCAATAAGCAGCATCACAATATATGGAGAAAAGATTGAAGTTGCCAAAGACTTCATATTACTGGTTTTACAAACAATACCAATGAAAGCAGCTGTCAAGACATCAGACTATGTATTGCATTGGGCAATTCTGCTGCAAAAGACCTCTTTCAAGTGCAGAAGAGCAACAACATCTCCTGGAAGATTCTCTCTCTCTCTCACACTGCCATTGAGTTGGATCTGACTCATAGCAACCCCTCCTTAGGTTTCTGAGGCTGTATCACTACAGAAGTAGATTGCCCAACCTTCCAAGGAATAGCCAGTGGGTTTGAAGTGCCAGCCTTCTGGTTAGCAGTCAAGTGCCTTAGGCACTACACCCCCAGAGCTCCCCCTTGAAGACTAAGGTGTGCCTAACCCAGGCCATGGTATTTTCAATCACCTCATATGCATGTGAGAGCTGGATGATGAATAAGAAAGACTGAAGAAGAGTTGATGTTTTTGAGTTGTGGTGTTGGTGAAGAATACTGACAGTACCGTGCACTGCTAAAAGAACTAACAAATCTGTCCTGGGAGAAGTGCAGCCATAATGGTTATTGAAAGTGAGAATGACCAGACTTCATCTCACCTACTTTTGGTCATGTTGTCAGAAGGAATCATTCCCTGGAGAAGAATATCATGATTGGTGAAGTAGAGGGTCAAGGGAAAAAAGGAAGGCTCTCAACAAGGTAGACTGACACAGTGGCTGTAACAATAGGCTCAGGTATAGGAAGGATCGTGAAGCTGGCACAAGACTGGGCAGTGTTTCATTCTGTTGTACATAAGGTCACTATGAGTTGAGCACAACTTGATGGCATTTAACAACACCACTTGTAAAAAGTTGAATTGGCAGAAGTTGTGTGATAGATATATTTATGACAATGACAAAAAAAGGAAAAAGGTAGCTGCTGAGGCTGCTTATGTACAACTAAAAACTTGATGGGATTTAGTTTCCTGGTTTTATGGGACATCCAAGTTAACTGGCCTAATAATGTATTTGCTGTTTCTGTTCACACTCCTAATGGATGTGTAGTGCCTAAGGTAGTAAAAGCTTTCAAGTAGCCATCAAAACACAACGGTTGGTTTCTAGTCACCTGGAGCATCACAAGAAGAAGGAAAGTCAAGAGTAAGAAGAGGAAATGGAATGTGCTTCCATGAGTAACTGCTGCTTTTGCAATGAGACCAAAACAACTGGATGGTGTTTAGCTACCATTACTGATAATTTTGATCAAGATTCTGTAGAAGAATACTGACTTCTATTATTTTTTGTGCAAAGTAAGCTTTAATAATTTTATTCATTTTTTTAATTCTTAATTTTAGTATAAGGATGTGCAAATATAAGAATATGTAAAGTGTTTTTTTTTTTTTTTCCCTCTAATTGCTTTTAAGTTATTTTCTTCATTTTGGTTTCCCAAAATCTTACTGCATTGTACCTATATGCTTTCTTCTTTGTGTTTATCTTGTTTTGTGTTATCTGAGCTTCTTGGATACATGATTGATATTTTTCTTCAGTTATGGAAAATATTCAGATATTGCTTCTTTAAATATTCCGTCTACATCATTATTTCTCCTCTCTCCTTCTGGAACACCAGTTACATATATCTTAGATAATTTTATTTTTATGTCCTATTTATTTATTTATTTTTAAAGTGGACATTTCATATTAGGTAGGTAATTTATATTGACCTATCTTTATATTTTCAAGTTCATTTGTTCTTTCTTGTGACTAATTATGACATTAAACTGAATTATACTAGTGAAATATATGGGAGCTCTGGTAGCATAGTGCCTAAAGCACTTGACTGGTGACCAGAAGGCTGGCAGTTCAAACCCACCAGCCACTCCTTGGAAAGAATATGGGGCAATCTACTTCTGTAGTGATACTGCCTCAGAAGCCCAAGGAGGGGTCGCTAGGAGTCGGGTCCAACTCGACGGCACATAACAACAACAGTGAAATATATATGTAAAATTTGACATTCAGTTCATCAAATGCACTACTAATTTATAATATTATACTTTTCTGTTCTAGCATTTCCAATTAAGTCTCTTTTAATATTTTATTTTCTTTAATGAAATATCCAATTAGTTCATGCCTTGGTCCACCTTTATGATCAGATACATTAATACTTTGTTATATTTTTCTACTAATCCTAACATGTGGGCCCTGTTCTGGTCTGATTATATGACTCTTTTTTTTCCTTTGATTATGGATCAGGTTTTTCTATTTCTTTATGTGTCTGAAAAAGAATTTTATCTTTATATCTATATAGATATCAATATCAATATATATGTAATGATATTTTTAGTCAAACTCCATTTTTCAAAAATGAGTAAAATCTAAATGAATTAAAATTTCCCATGGGGGTAGGGGATAGAGGAAGCAAGCTGCTTCCTCTGTCAAGCTACAAATGAATAGGTTTGGGTCTATTTAGTCTGTGGTTGAGCTTAGTCTTGGATTTTTCATGCCATTAGATATATTCAGTTCACTTCTGGCTCAAATGTTTTGAGAGTAGTATTAGAACTTACCCTGTATGAGGGTTTGGGAATATGAACTTGGGTAACATTTCTCTCATCTTTTTATGCTTTACTACCCAATTAGACATTTGCTTCATCATCTAAAATATGTGTGTGTGTGTGTGTGTGTGTGTGAGTGTCTCTCTCTCTCTCTGTTACCTCACAGCCAACAGTTTTTGTTGTTGTTGTTGTTTGTTTGTTTTACATGATTGAGAATTATCTTGGCTTTATAGCCCCAGTCACCCTCACATTTCTGTAACTAAAGACATAAAAGTGTGTTCAGAGTATTTGGTAGTCTTTTGCCATGAATTCTGTGAAGACTTCATGCTTATTTATGTTATAGCTGTGCATCTAATTCCTGCTTCTAGCAATTAACAAGGCAATGTATTTGGTGAAATCTTTATGTCTTTTATGGTGTCTCTGAGTTTTTCTGTCCTGCTCACTGTCTTCAGTCTACCTCACCACCATCATTACATGGTAAATGGTCAATGGTAAAAATTTGAGACTCTAAGCCATCACACTCATCATCACTGTATTACTCTAGTTTATTCCTCTAGAGCTAAAGAGATATGTCCATACTGTTACCTACTGTATTTAAGAATTATAGCTGGAGGTTCATATTTATTTACAGAAATTGGCAGCTAGTTTTGATACCTGGGGTGGACCTTAAGAACATAATATTACATTTTTTTTTTTTTTTGGTCAAATCTACGCAATATACATATTTACAATTAGGCATAAAGAGTGTAAGGAAGATACTTTGCAATAAAATTTATAATATTTTCACTATTTTCCAGGTACAGAAACAGCTACAGACCCCTCAAGAATCATGTTAATACTTATTATCTAAATCCTAAAGACCAATAAATTAAGATTTCATTCTTTGTGTATCATTCTAGGAGCCTGGATAAAGTAAGATTTCTCACTGCATGAGATAAATCTACAGCAAGTGAGAAGTTAACTTAGTGAGACAGTATTTTTGATAAATGTTAATGCAAAAATGAACTCACATTTTCATAAGCCAACACTTGAAGAGGCAAAACAGAAAATAAATTTCTTAACAAAGGTCAGATGGAAACCAGGAATTGTAAAAAAGTCAGTATGTTTAAAGCAGAAAATGGGGGCACAAAAAATGAACAAATTTAGCACAGATGAACCTGTATCTCCTGCAAGGTTTTTTGTTTGTTTGTTTTAATTTTAGCATACATGCCTTCAGCACTGGAAAGAGGCTAATAAAAGTTGCCAAACCTCAATGATCAGTGTACGTGCCATGATCTATCTATATTTGTGCCCTTGTTATTTTCTGACTAGAATGGTTTCTTCACTTTTCTTGGCCCTTTGCCTGGATAACTACTTTTCAACTTTTAGGACTAAATATAGAAATGTCTCCTGAAATGGAAATTAAATTTATTTGATGATTTTCACTTATGTTCCTGTTAGTTTTAAGTTCCCTACTAGAGAATAAACACACATAGAGCAAAGTCCACATCTTCCTTATATTTGCTTTCCTTGCCCATTACAAAGTTCCTAATACATAATAAGTGCTTATGAATTATTTATTGAAGGATTGAGTGGATAATCAAATGAATGCAGACAGTAATTGTGGATTTTTTTCCCCCCTTATCAGGAAAATCTTCTTAGAAAGGAAAAACTCTGCTGACTAACTTCTTTTCCACAAATAAATGATAGAATCAAAGCAAGGTGAACTGATCAAGAGATGCTTGGTTGAGCAGCCCCCAACCCCACGGGCCTTTCTCGGCAGGACCCAGCCTGAGATTAATTTGCTGTGATAGACAAGGTTGGCATCCCCACCGCAGGATGTCAGAATATACTGAATGCAGATGAGAGGAGGACTCCAGCATCTCTCATCTTCTTTCTGTCCTTTATGGAGAGAAACTTTAATGCAGTCAAGCAATTACCTTTCCACTAATTGTCTAATGCATCTCTCATAGTTGAAGTAAAGAGAGAGGCTGTGTACACATTAGCTAAAGCTCTGTGCTTCAGAATTGTCCAACCTTCTCTGAGATTATGGGTTTCTGTGCCCAATATTTATCATAAAAAATTTCAAATGTAAAATTGAGATGAGATCAATTTGTGTTTTTTTAGGGAAGCCTGCAGTCAGTTTTAAGAAAATTTTACATTGGTTAAGATCATCTCTGCTGAGATTGAAAAGAAATTGCAGATTGTGATATATTTGACTGCTGCTATTTAGTTGGCCTTAGAGAAGCAGATTCTGTGTTAGAGAGGATTTTAGTACAAAAAGATTTATCTACTCAACCAGGAAAATATAAGTGAAAATGTTTGAAAACTCAGAGCTGCAAAACACACAGCTAGATAGAAATTGGATATAGAGTGAAGAAGCAATGATACTGAAAAACAAAAAGTAGCTCTTAATTCTTTAGTATCCACTAATGAAGGTTGGGCAATCCTACTTCCGTAGTGATACTGCCTCGGAAACCCAAGGAGGGGTCGCTATGAGTCGGGGCCGACTCGACGGCAAACAACAACAACAACAACAATGTCAGTAATCATGATACCCCTTAAAGATGCATATTATTAACCCCATTTTAACCAAAGAAATCTGAGTCTCAGAGAAAATAAGTAAATTATCTAAACTCAATAGAGTCTAGCTTTATAATTCAAGTTCATTTGCTTTTAATATCCATTATCTTCTTTAAATATTCCTCACTCTGTGAGCTACATAGCCCACATGACATCATGTAAATGGGTGTTTATTTAAATGAGTAGTAAAGAATAGTAGTTTATAGATTTCTAAGCTCAGTATAATTTCCATACAGCAATAGAACCAAAACCAAAGTCAATGCTGTCAAGTCAATTTCGATTCATAGTGACCCCTCCTTGGGTTTCCGAGGTGGTATCACTGGGAAGTAGATTGCCCAAACTTCCTTCCAAGGAATGGCTTGGGGGTTTGAACTGTCAGCTTTATGGTTAGCAGTCAAATGCCTTAGGCACTACACCACCAGAGTTCCTATATAGCAATAAAGACATATATAATTATATCAATTAATAGCATTCTCTTATATTAGAAGAGCTTATTTCAAACAGAAAAAGGGAGAAAAGAAAAGTGAAAGAAGGAATTATATTAGGTTGAAGCAGAAGACTATTCTTCCCAAGGAAAGAAAGTTGGCCATTTTATAATCTGTGTTAAGAAAGTCTACAATAGACACAATATACACACAATAAACATTATATACTCCTCAAATTTTCTCTTCCCACCTCACAAAAATATTGTTCTAACCAAGTAATGGGGTAACTGAGTTTTCAGTTGGGAATGTTCCACATCATAATACTCAAGTCTTCTTAACCTGTTCTTACCCTTTTGGGGCTCTCATCCAAACTCATGGATCTAATATCCTCTGTATGTCTGTCAATTATTTCCAAATTTATATCCCCAGTTCAGATCCATGCCCCAAATTCCAGGCTATGTATCCAATCTCTCCTTAATGTCTTAATTTTAATATCTAATAAGAAGTATGTCCAAAATTGAACTCCTCATCTTCTACAAATAAGTTTCTCCAGTCATAGTCATCCATAACTGAGGCTACTCAATTTTTCCAACTGATTAGATCAAAATTTAAAATTGTCCTTGATGTCCTTTTGCTTTTTCTTTCATATCTCATATTATATTTGTCAAAATTTTTTTAATCTGCTATAAAAACTGTGTCCAGAATCTACTCATTCCTTGCATGTTTGCTACTAATAACTTGAATCCACCATCACCTCTTCCCTGCATTAGTACAATAATCTCCTAAGTATTCTCTAACTTTTTACTCTTGTCCTTCTCTAATGTATTGTCAACATTGTAGAACAAATGATCCTTATAAAACTGTGCTATATAGAACTATTAATCTCCTCAAAATCTTATCAATGTCAAGGTCCATAAAATGCACCAAGGCCCTTCCAGATCTCGCCTCTCTGACCTCAACTCCTACTGCTCCTCTTTTGTTTATTCTGCTCCCAACCTCACTGCACCCTTTAATCATGCCAGGTCTGCTATAGCTTTAAGTCCTAGTTCTAGCTGTTCATTCTTTCTGGAAACTTTTCCTAGCCACCTCAATGTGTAATTCCTTCACATTTATCCAATTGTCCTTCAAGTCTCACTTCTCATTGAGACTTTCCCTGACCATCTTACTTAATACTGACATTTACTTCCTATCTTCAATTTCCCTTCTTCCTTATTCTTTTTTTTTCCTCTATAACACTTACCATCCTCTAATACATTGCATAGGAGCTCTGGTAGCATAGTGCCTAAGGCACTTGACTGCTAACCAGAAAGCTGGCGATGCAAACCCACCAGCCACTCCTCGGAAGGAAGGTTGGGCAATCCTACTTCCGTAGTGATACTGACTCGGAAACCCAAGGAGGGGTCACTATGAGTCGGGGCCGACTCGATGGCAAATAACAACAACAACAACAACAATACATTACATAATTTAATTTTCTATTCTCTTTATTTTTATTACCTGTCCATCTGAAAAATACAAGCTCCACACTGCAGGCTTTTGTCTATTTCATTCATTGTGCATTTTCAAGTACATAGAAGAGTGCTTTGCACATACAAAGAACAAAGTAAATAGATGCTGAATTAATATTGCATTGCCTTATGCCCCTAAATATGTGACATTCCAGTGACTAGTCAATAAATAACTCAAAGTGTCAGCCCTCATAAATCAAACCAAAATTTAAGATTGGAAAGATTCTTAGTTTGCATACAGCTACTAAGGAGGATATATAAGCATTCAGCTACTAATTGAAAGGTCAGGAGTTTGAACCCACCAATTGCTTCACAGGAGAAAGATGTGGCAGTCTGCTTCCATAAAGATTGCAGCCTTGGAAACCCTATGAGACAGTTTTGCTCTGCCCTATAAGGCTGCATTGAGTCGAAATCAACTCGACGGTAATGCATTATAGTAGATACACTACTTACCTTATGTCTGATTGATGGTCACGTACATTCATCTGTCTTCAGAGATACAATATAAATTGCTTCTTACGTAGTCATCATTTTCAGTTACATTGACTAAGTCTCTGTCTCAACAGAAATATCATCCCGTTGTGAATGTCTACAAACCCAAAACCTGAATCCTTAATTCTAGCTATAACTGTGCAGTGTCACCTTAACTAAGGTAAATAATTTCTTTACTAAAAATAGAATATATATTGTATGCATGTTGCTGTACTCCTTCCTAACCTGATACAAATCTCTGTATCTCAGAGTCTAGATGCAGTATCAACATCTTTTAGTGCAAAGTCCCAGGCAACCTCTACTAGTCACTTGGGATAAAATTCACTGAGAAAGTGAATGATCAAATGGAGATTGGCCAGACCATACATAAAAATAGAACCTTAACCCTACAACCTGCAACATACAGCCCAGGAAGTCAAACCACTATCTGCAGCTATCAGTACAAGAAGAAAAAATGACAACCTTTATAGCAATGGGTCTAATATGATCAGGACATGATTAATAATTGACAGCTTCTTCCATTTTTGTCCCTGTTTCTATCACGGGACCAATTAGAGAGTTAAATATTCTCCCCTAACCAATTACACGGGAGCTCTGGTGGTGTAGTGCCTAAGGCATTTGACAGCTAACTAGAAGGCTGGCAATTCAAATCCACCAGCTACTCCTCAGAAGGAAGACTAGACAATCTACTTCCTTAGATACGCTGCCTTGAAAACCCAAGGAGAGGTCACTATGAGTCAGAATCGACTCAATGATAGTGAGTTTGGTTTTTTGGAATTTTTTAGGATATGAATTTTTAGGCACGCCATTTATTTTAAACCTTTTACAATTTTCCTAGATTCATATTTCATGCATTCTATGTTCTATTTATCAATGAATATTTGCAGCTGTTTCTTCCCATTTTGAGTCATTCCTTATCAGCAAAGGAAGGTCTTAAAAGTTTTACTCCATCCAAGTCATTAAGGTTGACTCTGTTTTGAGGAGGCAGCTCTTTCCAGTTGAATTTTGAGTGATTTCCAACCGGAAGGGCTCATCTTCTGGAACTATATAAAATAATGTTTCACTGCTATTCATAAGGTTTTCAGTGGTCAGTTTTTTCAGAAGTGAGTGGCCCCACCCTTCTTCCCAGTCTGTCTTAGTCTTGAAACTGCACTGAAATCTGTCCACCATGGGTGGCCGTGCTGGCATTTGAAATGCCAGTGGCATAGCCTCCAGTCTCACAGCAACATTCATGGCAGTACAGTTTAGCGAATGACAGACAAATGTTCAAATAAGTTTTTTGTTCATATGTTTGTTTTGGCAAGTATATTCAACTGCATCATAATACTTTTTACTTTTCTTTTCAGTAACAATATTTCTTTGAAATTGCCAATTGGTACACTTCATATTTTATATCAGCTGTTTTTCATTTTAGGAGTCTTTAGTTGGCAATCACTGCACTATTAGCCAAAGGTCATCAATTCAAACCCATCAAGAGGTGGTGCTTCAGATGACAAGCCTGGTGATCTGCTCCTGAAATGTGAGCAAGTTATAATTTTGAATTTGGCAACATATGCTTCTTTGTTTGCTTCATACTTAACATTTCTAGATCTTATTTCTGTTGATTTTCTCAAGATCAGTTGATTAGCATTGCAATCTTTACTCTTCAGGAAATGTATTTGTTGTATCTATTAGAGGGATTTTCCCAGAAGTCCTTCACAAAAGTCTTTGCCAAGATGAGAATAAAAATATCTATAGTTTTAAAGAGCTTCTTGGCAATTACTTACTTTGTGTGTGTGTGTGTGTGTGTGTGTGTGTGTGTGTAGGAGTGAAATAAGCAATTTACCAAACTGAATTGTACTTACTCTGGATTTTTTCATTCAAGTCTGTAATTATATTAATATTTTTCCTTTTACATCTGTTGAGTTACTGG
This sequence comes from Orycteropus afer afer, assembly GCF_000298275.1. Lineage (NCBI taxonomy): Eukaryota > Metazoa > Chordata > Mammalia > Tubulidentata > Orycteropodidae > Orycteropus > Orycteropus afer. The sequence goes on along the minus strand of NW_006922150.1, from coordinate 1,147,717 downwards.
AAAGTGATCCCTTTTAGGAAGAATTAATTCTGTAGGCCTCCAAAAGTATTCGCCTTCTGGAACATAATGATTTCCTAAAAAAAAAAATCTTCTATTTTTTTCATGTTTCTAAATTGTAATAATTCATCCACAATCAAAGAGAGGAACATTTAACAAGAAATAACATAATTCCTTATTTAAACAATTACATTGAATTACCAAATGAAGTGTTGCTGTGTGTAAGTCACTATGCTATGTTTTGCAGAGCAGGCTGGACAAATAGGTAAGACATCGCTCCTTCCTCGGGAAAAGTCTCGCTTACCACAGAAGAGAAAGGAGAAACACAAAATATTTTGTTGAGTCAGTAAACTGCAAGCAGTAAGAAAAATAATAATAATAATGAATACAATACATATAATGTCACCTAAACCAAAAATCAGACTTACTGCCCTCGAGTCGGATCCAACTCATAGCCACCCTTCCTTGGGTTTCTGAGGCGGAATCACTACAGAAGTAGAATGCTCACCCTTCTTTCGAAGGAGTGGCTGGTGGGTTTGAACTGCCAGCCTTCTGGTTAGCAGTCAAATGCCTTAGGCACTATGCCTAGAGAATTTAATTTCCTATATTTCAATAGATCTATTGAGCACTGAAGTATACACAAAGATTAATAAGGGTTGGTTATATTGTTGTTGTTGTTATAGAATTTGACAAAAGAAGTCCTGGAAGACCGAAGAAGAGTTGATGCTTTTGGTTTGTGGTGTTGGAGTAGAATGCTAAGAATACCATGGACTGCTAAAAGAACTAACAGATCTGTTCTGGAAAAAGTGCAGCCGGAATGCTCTCTGGAAACTAGAATGGCCATACTTCGTCTCACCTGCTTTGGTCATGTTGTCAGAATGGACCGTTCCCTGGAGAAGGATATCATGCTTGGTAAAGTATAGGGTCAAGAAAGAAGGGGATGGCCCTCAACAAAATGGATTGGCACAGTGGCTGCAGTGATGGCCTCAGGTATAGCAAAAAATATGAGGCTAGCACAGAACTGGGCAGTGTTTCATTCTGCTGTGCATAGGGTCACTGTGAGTCAGAGGCAAGTAGACAGCACCTAACAACAACAACAGCAATCATCTATTTTCTGCTGTTTGTGCATTTTGTGTTGTGCTTGATAGTCTATTTCTGCCATAAATTGGGGCCTTTACATTTGCCCCTATTTCTTCTTTGATTAACTTTATAGTTTTAGTTTTCACATTTAAGTCTTTGACCCAGGTGTAGTTAATTTTTGTGTAGGGTGTGAGGCATGGATTTTGTTTAATTTTTTTATAAATGGATATGCAGTTTTGCCAGCACCTTTTGATAAAGAGACTATCTCTTCCCTATTTAATGAATGTCAGCCCTTTGTCAAAGATCAGCTGACCATAGGTGAATGGGTTTTCAGTTCTGTTCCACTGATGTAGTTGTCTGTTTTTGTACCAATACCAGACTGTTTAGTTTGAGATCTGAGAGCGGATTCCTACTTTCTTCTTCTTCTTCATTAGTACTTTGCTTATCCTATGTGTCTTTCCTTTCCATATAAAATTCGTGATTGGTTTTTCTATGTCTTTAAAGAATGTTGATGGGATCTGGGTTGGGATTGCTTTGAATGTACAGATTGCTTTGGGTAGTATTGACATTTTCACAATGTTCAATCTTCTTATCCATGAGCATGGTACATTCTTCCATTTATGTAGATCTTTTATAGTTTCTTTAAGTAGTGTTTTATAATTTTCTTTGTACAGGTCTTTTGTGTTCCTGGTAAGACTTATTCCTAAGTATCTTCTATTTTTGGTAGCTATTGTAAATGGTAGCATAGTGCTTAAGGCATTTGATTGCTAACCAGAAGGATGATGGTTCAAACCCAACAGCCACTCCTAGGGCAATCTACTTCTGTAGTGATACTGCCTCGTAAATCCAAGAAGGGGTCACTAAGACCAGTCTAACTTGACGGCACATAACAACAACAACCTTGTGAATGGTATTGATTTCTTTATTTTGTTTTCAGGGACCTCTTTGCTGGTGTAGAGGAATCCAACTGGTTTTTGGATGTTGATTTTGTATCCTGCCACTATGCTAAATCTCTGAATTAGTTCCAGTAGGTTTGTGTGTTTTTTTTTTTTTTTTTTACTGAGTCTCTTACGTTTTCTAGGTATAGGATCATATCAGCAAATAGAGATTGTTTCCTTCTTCTTTACAGTGTGGATGCCTATCTCTGGTAGCATAGTGCCTAAGGCACTTGACTGTTAATCAGAAGGCTGGCTGTTCAAACCCACCAGCCACTCCTCGGAAAGAAGGCTGGGCAATCTATTTCTGTAGTGACACTGCCTCAGAAACCCAAGGAGGCATCACTATGAGTCGGGTTTGACTTGACAGCAAATAACAACAACATCCATCTCTTTTAGGTTTCCAAATTTGTTGAAATACAGTTCTTTGTAGTATCTTGATATTACTTTTATTTCTGTTCTGTTGTGATGTCTCACATATCATTTCTAATTCGTGTTATTTGCATCATCTCCTTCTTTTCATTGGTTAAGTTTGCCAGTTGTTTTTCAATTTTATTAATGCTTTCAAAGAATCAACATCTAGTCCTGTTGATTTTTTCTATTGTCTTTCTATTTTCTGTTTTGTGTATTTCTGCTTGAATCTTTGTTATTTTCTTCTTTTCTTCTAGTGACTGTTCAGCTTTTTTGGCTATTCTTTTCCTAATTGTTAGAGATGTTGGGTTAAGGTGTTGATTTTGGCTCTTTCTTTCTTTTTGATGTGTGAATCTGTTCTAGAAATTGTCCTCTGATCACTGCTTTCACTGTGTTCAAAATTTTTGGCACGTTGCATTTTCATTTTCATTTTATTCAAGGAATTTTTTAATTTTCTTTTTCATTTCTTCTATTATCCAGTTATTTTTATTTTATTTATTGTGCTTTGGATGCAAATCTACACAGCAAGTTTGTTTTACATTCAATAGTTCATGCACATTTGACTTCACGCCCCAATTACCATCTCCAGCCATAAAAAAAAAAAAAAAACCTCTCTTCCCCTCCCCTCCTTGTGACAACGCACTCCCTGTACCCTTCTTAGCTATGCATTCCTCTTTATTCAGCTTTCCCTCTATGTGAATGCTGCCCCTCTGGTGTCTCATGGCTAATTGATCTAAGGGGTGCATCTCCTAAGAGTAGGTGGGTGCATCTTCTTGGGGTAGGTGTTCTGTGTGTAAGCCTTTCTACTGTTGGGATGAGATTTAATTCATGGAAGTGAGTCCATTTCTAGGCTTAAAGGATAACCCAAAGACATAGTCTGGGGGCTTCCAACAGTCTCTATCTAACTAAAAATTCTGGTCATTTTTGGGTTTTTAATTGTGTTCCACATGTTTCCTCCTACTCTATCCAGGATCTCCAGTTTAGATCCCTTTCTGAGCAGTTGACAATGGTAGCCAGGAGCCATCTAGTTCTTGTGCTCTCGGGGTTATGACAGCTGAAGTTCTTGTGATACATTTTACCTTTGGACTAATTGTTTCCAGATGCCTTTGATTTTCCTCACTTTTCTTTGCAGATGAAAGGAGACCAATAGTTGCATCTTAGATGGATGCTCAAAATAGATGCTGTCTCCTACTCAGTTAAACAATAAACTAAAAATACCACCAAAAAAAAAAAAATAAAATAAAACCAAGAGAACAACAACAACAAAATATCATGCATTAAAGGAAAATAAGAATTGCAAAAAAAAAAAAAAAGAGAGAGAGAGAAAAATTAAAAATACGTAAAAAAAAGACAAAAGACTGATGACGAGAAAAAGAGAAAAAATTTCTCACAATATCTGGGTAGAGAGGAATGAGAGAAAAGAGCAAGAGTAAAAGAATGTTGTTGGTGTTACCTGCCATCAGGTAACCTACAACTCCTAGTGACCCTATGTACAACAGAACAAAACACTGCCAGGTCCTGTGCCAGTCTCCCAATCCTTGCTATACCTGAACACATCGTTGCAGCCACTGTGTCAATCCATCTCATTGAGGGTCTTCCCCTTTTCTGCTGACTCACTACTTTACCAAACATGTTATAATTCTCCAGGGAATGGTCCCTTCTCAGAAAAAAAAACGAAGTACTGAGGTGAAGTCTGGCCATTCTCACTTCCAAGGAACATTCCAACTGCACTTTTTCCAGGACAGATCTGTCTGTTCTTTTGGTAGTCCATGGTATTTCAGTATTCTGAACATCACTAGTTAAAAGCATCAGATCTTCTTCAGTCTTCCTTATTTATTGCCCAGCTTTCACATGTGTATGAGGCAATTGCAAATAGCATGGCTTGGGTTAGGTGCACCTTAGTCTTCAAAGAGACATCTTTACTCTTTAGCACTTTAAAGAGGTATTTGGCAGCAGATTTGCTGGGTGCAATAAGTATTTTGATAGAAGAATCAAGTAATACGAAATTTGACAACTTCAATCTTTCTCTATTTATCACATTGCTGCTTATTGGTCCACTAGTGAGGATTTTCATTTTTTTTTTTATGTTAAGGTGTACTCCAAACTGCAGACTGTAGTCTTTAATCTTTAGTAAGTGCTTCAAGTCATCTTCATTTTCAACAAGAAAGATTGTGTCATTTGCATAGTGCAGGTTGTTAATAAGTCTTTCTCCAATCCTGACATTGAGTTGTTCATATAGTCCAGCTTCTCAAATTATTTGCTCAGCAGATAGATTAAGTATGGTGAAAGGGTACAACTCTGACACACTCCCTTCCTGATTTTAAACCATGCAGTATTCTCTTGTTCTCTTCAGACAACAGCCTCTTGTTCTATGTACAGGTTCCTCATGAGAACAATTAAGTGTTCTGGAATTCTTTTCTTCTCAAGGTTATTCGTGATTTGTTAGTATCCACACAGTCCAATGTTTTTCATAATCAAGAAAACAAAAATAAACATCTTTCTGGTATTCTTTGCTTTGAGCCAAGATCCATCTGACATCAGCAATGATATTCCTCATTCCATGTCCTCTTCTGAATCCAACTTGCTTTTCTGGAAGTTCTCTGTCAATATACAGCTGTAATCATTTTTTAATTATCTTCAGCAAATTTTATTTTGTGTGATCTTAATGACATTGTTTGATAATTTCCACATTCTGTGGCATCATCTTTCTTTGGAATGAGTACAAATGTGGATCTCTCCCATTCAGTTGACCAGGTAGCTTTCTTTCAAATTTCTTACCATAGATGACTAAGTGCTTCCAGTGCAGCATATGTTTGTTGAAACATCTCAATGGGTATTCCATCAATTCCTGGAGCCTTGTATTTTGCCAATTCCTTCAGTGAAGCTTTGACTTCTTCCTTCAAGACCAGTGGTTCTTGATCATATGCTACCCCCTGAAATAGATGAACATCGACCAATTTGGTATAGTGACTGTGTGTATTTGTTCCATCTTCTTTTGATGTTTTCTGCATCATTCAGTACTTTTCCATAGAATATTTCAATAATGCAACTTGAGGCTTGATTTTTCACTTCAGTTCTTTCAGTTTGAGAAATGCTGAGTGTGTTCTTCCCTTTGGGTTTTCTAACTCCAACTCTTTGCAAATTTCATTACAATAATTAACTTTGTCTTCTGGAGCTGCTCTTTGAAATGTTCTGTTCAGCTCTTTTCTCTTGTAATGTCTTCCATTTGCTTTAGCTACTTTTCACTTAAGAACAAGATTCAGAGTCTCTTCTGACATCTGTTTTGGTCTTTTCTTCCTTTTCTATCTTTTTAATGTCCTCTTGCTTTCTTCATAGATGATGCTCTTGATGTTATCCTACAAATCATCTGATTTTCATTCATTAGTGTTCAGTGAGTCAAATCTATTCTTCAGATGGTCTCTAAATTCAGGTGGAATATAATCAAGGTCATGAACTCAGTTTAATTGTCTTCAGCTTTAACTTGAACTTGCATATGAGCAGTTGATTGTCTGTTCCATGGCCAACTCCTGGCCTTGTTTCGGCTGAAGATATCAAGCTTCTCCATCATCCTTTTCCACATACATAGTTGATCTGATTACTGTGTATTCTATGTGGCAAAGTCCCTGTATATCACTGCTATTTATATTATTGAAAAAATGAATTTGCAATGAATAATAATTGGTCTTTCAAAATTCTATCATGCCATCTGCAGCACCATTTCCATCACAACAGCCATATTTTCCAACTACAAATGATACTTCTTTGTTCTAAATTTTGCATTCCAATCACAAGTAGTAATCAATACATCTTGATTGCATGTTTGGTCAATTCCAGAGTGCAGAAATTAGTAAAAATCTTACATTCCCTTAGCCACCCTGGTAGGCATGTAGATATTATTATACACTGACATCATTGTACTTCAGGATATATCTTGAAATAGTTTTTGTGATTGTGAATGCCACACCATTCTACTTCAATTTGTTATTTCTGGCATAGTAGATCATATGGATGTCTGATTCAAAATGTCCAAAACCAGTCCGCTTCAGCTCACTCATGCATAGGTTTTCAATCTTTATGCATTCCATTTCCTTTTTGGCAACTTCTAATTTTTCCAGGTTCATACTTCATACATTCTATATTCCAATTATTAACAGATGTTTGCAGATTTTTTTTTTTTTTCCTATTTCAAGTTGTGTCACATCAGCAAATGAAGGTCCTGAAAGCTTTACTCCATCCATGTTACTAAGTTTGACTCTACTTTGAGAAAGCAGCTCTTCCCCAGTTGTATTTTAGTGTCTTCCGAACTGAGTGACTCACCTTCTGCCATTATATCAGACAATGTTTCAGTGCTATTCATAATGTTTTCCATCGATATATCAGA